>NW_015642448.1:169637-176430 GCF_001515625.1 Sinocyclocheilus rhinocerous | reverse complement strand
ATCTGTCATTCAGAAGCATGGCTTTTCTTATCACTGCTATGCTGATGACACTCAACTCTACTTCTCATTCCAACCAGATGATCCGACGGTAGCTGCTTTCGCATTGCAGCCTGTCTGAGAGATATTTCTAGCTGGATGAAGGACCATCACCTTCAACTCAACCTTACTAAGACAGAACTGCTTGTGGTTCCAGCAAACCCATCGTTTCATCACAGCTGCTCTATACAGCTGGGTTCATCAACCCTAACTCCTTCCAGGACAGCCAGAAGCCTAGGAGTTGTGATCGATGATCAGTTAAGCTTCACCGACCACATTGCTACAACGGCCCGGTCCTGCAGATTTGCCTTATACAACATTAGGAAGATTAGACCCTTCCTGTCAGAGCAAGCCACACAAAAACATCTAAAGACACATCTTTTTCACCAGCACCTGACCAACTATTACTAGCACTTACCTATTCTATCCCATTCTATTATTTAATAATAATAATAAAAATTAAAAAAAAAAAAAACCTAGCTACGTGTACTGTGCTGAGACTTGTCATGGCACTTGTATACTGTTGTTCTCTCGTTGGTCTGATTGCTTCTATTGTTCTCATTTGTAAGTCGCTTTGGATAAAAGCGTCTGCTAAATGATTAAATGTAAATGTAAATGTTTTGAGCAAGCAATGCTAGCTTAACAAATATACATATACTAGATGTTTAAAAGACCTAATCAACCTAGTGACAGAATATATTATATTATACTACACCACAGTGTTTCTCAATCTGAGGGCAAGCATTGGGTTGGAGTACTTTCCACCACCCTCCCCCGCAGAATGCTGCCACCTGGCAGAATCTTCTGCATCTCTCGTCCAAGGCATGTAGGTT
This sequence comes from Sinocyclocheilus rhinocerous, assembly GCF_001515625.1. Taxonomy (NCBI): domain Eukaryota; kingdom Metazoa; phylum Chordata; class Actinopteri; order Cypriniformes; family Cyprinidae; genus Sinocyclocheilus; species Sinocyclocheilus rhinocerous. The sequence goes on along the minus strand of NW_015642448.1, from coordinate 175,561 downwards.
TACCTGGTCTTTGATGGCGAGGGCTTACAATGCTGCTGGACAAGCCGCCTCCGCCATCCACTCTATGGCTATCCTGCAGGTCCATCAGGCAAAGGTATTGAAAGATCTGGACAAGGGTAGTCCTGACCCAGAGTTGCTGCAGGAACTGTGTTCGGCAACAAACTATGCTCTCAGAGATATGAAGGTTACGGCGCAGGCCCTGGGTCAGGCGATGTCCACATTGATGGTCCAGGAGCGCCACCTGTGGCTTAACCTTGCGGAGATGAAGGATGCTGACAAGATTCGCTTTCTTGACACCCTAATCTCCCAAGGCGATACTGTCGAGAACTTTGCTCAACCGTTTTCGGCAGTAAGGAAGCAGACAGAGGCCATTAAACACATCCTGCCTCTGCACGGCTCTGCTTCCAGGGGAGTTAGAGCACCGAGACAGCAAGCCCCGTCTGCGCAAGTACACGTTTCCCCCAGTGAGCCTCATTGCACAGACCCTGTGCAAGATCAGGGAGGACGAGAAACAAGTCCTGATGATTGTGCCCTTTTGGCCCAACCAGACTTGGTTTTCAGAGCTCATGCTCATGACGTCGGCTCCTCCCTGGCGAATTCGCCTGAGGAAGGACCTTCTTTTTCAGGGGCAGGGCACAATCTGGCACCCACATCCGGAACCATCCCCAGGGATGGTGAACCCTAGACCACCATCACTTTCCATTACTTTAGAACCTTTGTGGTAGAGTTTGGTGAAGGAACTCATCACCAGGCCCATTACTTGTGGAGCTGCCCCTTCCAGGTAAGACCTTGTATTGTGGCTGGTGCTCTGTATGTACTGGTTGCCCTGTCGGTCACCCCATATGATGTAGCCCACCACAGACACCTCCCTATATAGCACTCCCCCTTGCATGGTCTCACAGGCAAATTCTGCACGCCAATTTTTCATTGGCCTTTTCTGATACTCTCAGAGGGGATTGGGGTTCTCAAGGATGACCCCCATACTGCTATTCCAACACACGTCTCCATTCCTTCCATCAGGGAACGAGGGTTACCATACATAAACAGGACGTTTTGTTCTCTCCTATAGTTGACTGAGAAGGCCAGTTAGTGCCTGCTGATAAATGGTTTAAACTGCAGTCTGCTCAAATTAAAATAGACTTAATGTGTTGTGCTCCCCGTGACCCAGTTTCTCCCGTGTTCTGATTGTGTTCAATTATCTCAGGTGTGTCTCATTAATTCCCTCCTTAAGTTCAGTATTTAAAGTGTGTTCTGCCCCTTGTTTTCCCGTGATTATGGAAATTGCCGCGAGATTCGCAGCCCTAGCCCGCAAGGATCTCCCATTTGTAGAATTCGCCCGGGAATTCTGCGGGCTCGCTGTGATGATGGCGTTGAATGACGCCACGCTTAATTCATTGCCAATTACCATTGCCCCGTGGACCTCCCAGACATCACTGGACTGAACTGGAGGGAAGGTATCCTCCGGTGTCTGGAGAGCGTCCGGCCCCGATCCAGAACCAGCTTTGCATCAAGCCTGCCGTCCGTTCCGCAGACAAGCCAGCCGGCCGCTCCATTGTCAAGTGCGCCGGCCGCTCCGCAGTCGAGTCCGGCGGCCGCTCAGCAGTCGAGCCCGCCGGCTGTTCCATTGTCAAGCCCACCGGCCGCTCCATTGTCATGTCCACCGGCCACTCCATTGTCAGGCCCGCCGGCCGATTCACTCCCAAGCCCTAGGATGACAGCAGTATTCTCCTTCACCTCTGCCCAAAAAAGGAGAGCTCCATCGTCAAGCCCGCCGGCCGCTCCGAAGTCAAGCCCGCTGGCCGATTCACTTCCAAGCCCTAGGATGACAGCAGTATTCTCCTCCACCTCTGCCCAAAAAAGGAGAATGCGGAGGAAGAGACTGTGGGCTCCAGCCCCTGAGTCCGCTCCAGTGTCGGCTCCAGCCCCTGAGTCCGCTCCAGTGTCGGCTCCAGCTCCAGTGTCTGCTCCAGCCCCTGAGTCCGCTCCAGTGTCAGCTCAACCCCTGAGCTTGCTCCAGTGAGGGCTCCTATTCCCAAGTTAGGCCCAGAGGGGACTCCTGTTCCCGCATTCGGCCCTGAGAGGGCTCCTGTTCCCACGTTCAGAGGGCCTCAGAACCCGAAATTTCCTCCAAGGAAATTTTTTGGGGGGCTATAGGGCTCGGCCATAGAGGTCGTGCCAAGTGCCGAGGCCAAGACCACGGAGGCCGCTCTGCCATGGTCCCCTGAACTGCCTGCTCCGCCATGGCTCCCTGGACTGCCCGCTCCGCCATGGCTCCCTAGTCTGCTTGCTCCACCATGGCTCCTTGAACTGCCCGCTCCACCATGGCTCCCTGAACTGCCTGATCCGCCATGGACCCCGGAACGGGTAGCTCTGCCATGGTCCCCTGAACTGCCTGCTCCGCCATGGCTCCCTGGACTGCCCGCTCCGCCATGGCTCCCTAGTCTGCTTGCTCCACCATGGCTCCTTGAACTGCCCGCTCCACCATGGCTCCCTGAACTGCCTGATCCGCCATGGACCCCGGAACGGGTACCGCCCTGGAGGCCGTCCATCCCGTGTAAGCCTGTCCCTAGAGGCCTCCAGAGCCTCTCCAGAGCGCATGGGCGCACCTTCAGGGAGGGGGAGGTAATGTCACGCCCTTGGACTGCCCCTGAGTTCCTGTCTTGTGTTGTGCTCCCCGTGACCCAGTTTCTCCTGTGTTTTAATTGTGTTCATTGATCTCAGGTGTGTCTCATTAATTCCCTCGTTAAGTTCAGTATTTAAAGTGTGTTCTGCCCCTTGTTCCCTGTCCGGTGTTGAACTTCTACGTTGTGCTACATGTGTCTCCAGCCAGCCCTGTATTACCATAGGTTTGTTTATTAAAGACTGTTGTTCGTATTTATCCTTCGTCTTCGCGTTCCTTGCTCCTCTCCATAGGCAATCGGGACACATGACAGTTATTGCTCAGGTGATAATGGCCAGAACTGAGTGTCAAGTACTTCCAAGTGACCAGCAGTGAGATGAATGCAGAAAGCTAACCACTAGCATTTTTCCTTTTCAGCAGCACTCAGCTCTAAATTGTTTGTACGCTGCCACTGTAATTGTCAACCATAATTCTAACCTTAACCATAAATTGCAACCTTTTTTCCCCAAATTGCAGTCATTTCAGTTTTTTTTTCCTTAAGTGACTTGAAATATAGAGACCGCCACTATGGAGCAACCTAGGATTAAGTGTGTTGCTCAGTGGTACAGTAGTGATAATTCATGACTTCTCCACTTGTTTGGATGTATTAACCACCATGACCCAATAAGATATGAAAATATATCTGCGTGCATCTATAATTCATGTAGTCATTCATTTTAAAAGGAAAGATATGAGGGGATCATCACCATTAGAACAAGTTTGTGATTGATTTAAAAGGGGTCATATGATGCAATTTCATTTTTTCCTTCGTCTTTGGAGTGTTAAAAGCTGTTCGTGCATACAGAAGATTCGTAAAGTCACAAAGATTAAAGTCTCAAACCCAAAGAGATATTCTGTATAAAAGTGAACGCCACGCCTTCCTAAAACGCCTCGTTCAAACACGCCCCCACATATCTACATCACTGTGTCGGAAGATTTGCATAACACCGCCTAAATGTATACACAAAGAAAGAAGGCGTAACTTTTATTCTCGCTGTAGTATGGTTAAAGGGATAGTTCACCCAAAAATGAAATTTTTTACCTCTGATTCACCGCAATGTTCCGAACTGTCCTGAGCGCGTTCTCAACAGCCGGCGCCTGATGCGTCGTCTTCTTCAGCCGGTGCGTGACGCGTCTTCTTATTTTTCTTGCTTTACGGCTGATCGCAGACTTATAAGTGCATTACCGCCACCTATCTCTCAAATGGACCATTGACACTCCTAATTGAGATTGTAGATTGAGTGTCAATGGTCCATTTGAGAGATAGGTAACAAATAGAGTGCAAGTCTAAAAAAATTTAAAAATTTTTTTTATAAAGAATATAATTAGAATAGAAAGAGTTAGAGGGTCAAATAAAGATGGAAGAGATGTACTTGCAGAACGCAAGCTTCTAGAGGGCACAAAAGTCTGAAGTAATGAATTTAGGTAAAGGGGTGCAGAGCCAGCGGTGGTTTTGTAGGCAAGCATTAATGCCTTGAATTTTATGCGTGTAGCTACTGTTAGCCAGTGCAGATTGATAAACAGAGGTGTGACATGCATTCTTTTCGACTTGTTAAAAATTAATCTTGCTGCCGCGTTTTGGATTAATTGTAAAGGTTTGATAGGACTGGCTGGAAGACCTGCCAAGAGAGCCTTGCAATAGTCCAGCCTGGACAGAACAAAAGCTTGAAGTGCAAGAAACTGAACAGTATTTATATCGTTTTTTACCTCTGATTTTCACCGCAATGCCCGAACTGTCCTGAGCGCGTTCTCAACAGCCGGCGCCTGATGCGTCGTCTTCTTCAGCCGGTGCGTGACGCGTCTTCTTATTTTGGACAGAACAATAGCTTGAACAAGGAGTTGTGAAGCATGTTCCGAAAGAAAGGGCCTGATCTTCTTGATGTTGAATAAAGCAAATCTGCAGGACCGGGCAGTTTTAGCAATGTGGTCTGAGAAAGTCAGCCGATCATCAATCATAACACCAAGGTTTCTGGCTGTTTTTGAAGGAGTTATGGTTTATGGTCCTTCATCCAGCAAGAAATGTCTGTTAGACAAGCTGAGATGCGATCAGCTATCGTCGGATCATCAGGATGAAATGAGAGGTAGAGTTGAGTGTCATCAGCATAGCAGTAAAAAAATCATCACAATAATCCACAAGTAATCCGCATCCCTCCAGTCCATAAATTAACGTCTTTTGCAGTAAAAAGCTGCGTGTTTGTAAGAAATAAATCATTAAGGCATTTTAACTTTTAACAGTTGCTTCTAGCTAAAATATAGTCTAAAATCAGTAACATATTCATTCATTCATATTTGCATATTTCTTTCCTGATTCAGACAAGATGACTTTTCACTGGAGAAAGCAATATTATGGATAGGTCTCTTATTTTGGCCAAGCAATAAAATGTCTTGATGGATTTGTTTATGGGTGGACTGGAGTGGTGTAGATTACTTGTGAATTATTTTGATGCTTTTTTTCAGCTGTTTGGACTCTCATTCTGACGGCACCCATTCACTACAGAGGAGCAATTGGTGAGCAAGTGATTCAACGTTAGATTTCTCCAAATATGTTTCCATGAAGAAACAAACTCATCTACATCTTGGATAACCTGAGGGTGAGTAAAATTTCAGCAAATTTTTCTTTTTGGGTGAACTATTCCTTTAATGTGATGAACTACAGCCAATCGAAGATGATTGATATTTAATGCACTGTGATGTAGATCAGTGTTTTGGACCAGTGAGATTTAATTTATGGATGGGGCTTCTGATCTTGATGGTGCAGAAATAGAAAAAAATGGCAATTGCCATTTTTGTACATTCAAAGGGCATTTGATGTTCCTAATAATAATAGCAACTAAATCCCTTCATGAAGGGCCATTCCACAAGGCCATGAGCCAAATGTATGCCAAATGTATGTACGATGGTCACTTCAAGGAAGAGCAGTTCCATTCAAAAGAATCTCAATGGCCACTTGAGGGTAATATTATGAATGGTACAGGTCACTGTAGTCTCCTCTTTAATTGGTACTGTAAGTAATACGTAATGTCTCCTGCAATAGTCCTTGGGTATTTAAAAGCAATTAAGTTTTTTTAAAGGGGTCATATGATGCAATTTAAATTTTTCCTTTCTCTTTGGAGTGTTACAAGCTCTTGGTGCATAAAGAAGATCTGTAAAGTTGCAAAGACTAAAATCTCAAATCCAAAGAGATATTCTTTATAAAAGTTAAGAGTCAGCCACGCCTACCTAAAACGGCTTGTTCTAACACGCCCCCACATACCTACGTCACGAT
>NW_015642448.1:116686-169182 GCF_001515625.1 Sinocyclocheilus rhinocerous | reverse complement strand
AGGCGGGGCATAGAGGAGAAACAATAATGTACAGTATGTGGAAAATAATGTTTTTTGAACCTTAAACCGCATAAACACATTTCATTACACCAAATACACAAAATAATGTTCTTTTTAGCAGCATCATATGATCCCTTTAAATTCCCAGAAAATAAAGATAAATTTCCTAACTTTTCATAATCTGAAGTGATCATTATGCATGCATGCATGATATAAATGCATCATTTAAAATGCATCATTCATTCATTCATTCATTCATTGTATGTACAGCCTTGAGAAATGGGCTGTTTGTGAATGCATTCAGTTGCTCACTTTTGAGCAGGTTTCCCTTCTCGAGGTGCCCTTGAAAAGCACAAAAATCTATTTGGAATTCACATTAAGTAATTTTTCTGTCCAGAATCACTTGATTCTGGGGTTTTCTTAATTAATTTTCAACTCACACATAATTTAAGCTCTTAATTTTCAAACACTCAATTGCTCTTGTATACCCAAAGACTCTCAGCAGAAAATATATTTAGTGTTTGCACCAAATACCATGGTACACAATTTGAAATCAGTCTATATTTGACGCAAAAGAGTTTTTTTCACAACACTTAGCAGCAATAAACATGATTTTTTTTTTTATGCTGCATTTATTTAATCAAAACAGGAATCCTTTTTATTGAAGTCAGTATGTTTTTTCTTTTTCTTTTTTTTTGGGGAAAGAAATTAATACTTTTATTCAGCAAGGATATATTAAATTGATAAAAAATAATAATAAAGACTTATATTGTTACAAAATATTTATATTTTGAATAAATACTATTCTTTTGAACTTTTTATTCATATATATATCTACACATATGGTTTGTCAAATGCACACATAATGCCCTGTTCCCGTCAAGAAAATGGCATCATATATTTGCGGATAGTTAAAGCAAAACTTACATTTACAGGAAGAGATTGCTTGTTCCTTTATAGATTCATTGCTTATTGCTCACTTGTACTGAAGCCTGTCATTTTATCTCTGTTTGTCTGGTTAGAACATGTGTTTGAAGTAAAACAAATAACTTTTAAAGATAGAAATATGTCATGATATAAATATGCCTTCCTACATTTCTGCATGAATCAGTTGTAGAGGCCTGACAGCTGAAGCTTCATACTGTTTAAGGGGTCAGACATGTAAGAGTGGATTATAAACAGTTATGTTTGATATACTGCTGTACTGTTACCCTTCAAACTATGAGATGAGAGCAGCACAGAGTGAGTGAGGAGCGTTACTTACTTCAGAGGACTTGGAGACGCACTGTAGTCCTTCTCATGCCTGACATGCCACTGTGACTGTGATTACAGGCAACACCTGTCACATTTATCTCAAACATACAGTTATCTACCTGAAATACAGCTGACCTGTCACAAATCTAGTGAGTTATGTCAAAAATACACCAGGTATGATGTCAGAAGACTGCTGTCTTAGATTTGTCATGTGAAATGTTACAATGTTACAATTTAACTTTATGCAGCTTCTTTAGACAGACTGAAAAATATAAAAAGAACCATTCTTACTCTAAGTTTTTATATTGGGTTATTATAGTCACCTATAACCAAAACTAAAACCATAAATAAAATAAACATGAACTGAAATTAAAATAAAAATATATATAAAAAACATTTCATTTTTCCTAGTTGCCTCTTTTTTAGTTTAACTTGATGTACTAAAATAACTGAAACTGAAATAAAATTAATAAAAACAACAACAACTACTACTACTACTAATAATAAATTTTAATAACTATAACAGTATCAGAATGATGTTAAAATATCACTGGTATCACCCTTCACAGGTTTAGATTTATTTGTAGTGTAGCAATAATTCATAGATAATATTATATAAATATAAAAGTGTAAAGTCTAAGACCACACTATTTTTTTTTTTAATAAAAATATTTTTGTTTTATTTTCATTATTATTTTTTCATTTAAACTTAAATAAATTAAAAATAATAATAATTCAGAGAAAAACTTTTATATGTAAGATTCTGTACTAATCAGATATAAGAAATTTTGTGATAAGCAAATTTGTGAAACTGGCCATGAAAACTTCTCTGAACAAAAGGTCAGATGTTTTTGTTTCAACTGAAGCACAAGATGCTCTTTGGAATGAATGTCATACTGTTGCCACTTCTCTCTCTCTCTCTCTCTCTCTCTCTCTCTCTCTCTATGAATTAGATGGGTGTAAGAAGAAAGTGTGTATGTGTGTGTGCACGGGGGCATTAGTCATTAGGGGGCAGATGGCAGCAATGTTACAATGTTACAATTTAACTTTATGCAGCTTCTTTAGACAGACTGAAAAATATAAAAAGAACCATTCTTACTCTAAGTTTTTATATTGGGTTATTATAGTCACCTATAACCAAAACTAAAACCATAAATAAAATAAACATGAACTGAAATTAAAATAAAAATATATATAAAAAACATTTCATTTTTCCTAGTTGCCTCTTTTTTAGTTTAACTTGAATTACTAAAATAACTGAAACTGAAATAAAATTAATAAAAACAACAACAACTACTACTACTACTAATAATAAATTTTAATAACTATAACAGTATCAGAATGATGTTAAAATATCACTGGTATCACCCTTCACAGGTTTAGATTTATTTGTAGTGTAGCAATAATTCATAGATAATATTATATAAATATAAAAGTGTAAAGTCTAAGACCACACTATTTTTTTTTTTAATAAAAATATTTTTGTTTTATTTTCATTATTATTTTTTCATTTAAACTTAAATAAATTAAAAATAATAATAATTCAGAGAAAAACTTTTATATGTAAGATTCTGTACTAATCAGATATAAGAAATTTTGTGATAAGCAAATTTGTGAAACTGGCCATGAAAACTTCTCTGAACAAAAGGTCAGATGTTTTTGTTTCAACTGAAGCACAAGATGCTCTTTGGAATGAATGTCATACTGATAATATAATTTGTAAATAAATAATTTATATTCAATTAGAAAAGAATACATAAGCATTTTCTCTCGAAACATTGTGTTATATCATTTGCATTTATTTAGAGGAAAAAAAAAAAAGCCATGCAATTGGACAGTTTGGTTAGTGGCTCATTTTTATATATTGTTTATTTGTGATTTCCCCGTCAATGAAAACTATTATTAGGAATGCCATAAAAAGTAATCTGAATCAAAATAATAATAAAAGGTAAACAAGAAAAATGTTGTTCTCCAAACTGGAAATCTGCTGTGTTGAAGATTGGCTCTGTATGAGAAAGAATGACACAACCAACAATGAAAAAGTTTCCATGGAAACCAGAGGTAAAATCAGACAGAAGTGATTATGTTTTGGTCATACGTGAGCAATTAAAATATTGCTGCACTTGTGTGTGTGTGTGTGTGTGTGTGTGTATGCTTACCTGTGTGAAAGCTGAGACAAAAAGAGGAGAAATTCTATTTCATGGGACTATATGATGCATGATCTAATTTTATATACTGTATATACCTTTTCACCATCAAGAACTGGCAATGTGTTGCAATGTAGCACTACCCACAACCCCCCAGAAGATTAAAAAGACGGCTAAAAAAAGAAATGCCAAAATAGTAACGTTTGTAATTTTAGCTAAGTCTTGAGTTTCTGCAGCTTTCATTGAGAAAGTTCATGTGTAAGTGTTTGTTTGCCACTTCTCTCTCTCTCTCTCTCTCTCTCTCTCTCTATGAATTAGATGGGTGTAAGAAGAAAGTGTGTATGTGTGTGTGCACGGGGGCATTAGTCATTAGGGGGCAGATGGCAGCACTCAAGTCGGAAGTGACTGACATAATAGCTCGACCAGGCCAGCAGGCTGTGTGTGTGTGTGTGTGTGTGTGTGTGTGTGTTTGCATTTGTTCACGTCAGATTGAAAACCTCCAATCTCCCATGCACTTGCTCGTGCACAGCAGAATCATCTCACATTTTTCCTGTTTATTCATGTGTTTGAGTGAGTTTCTGGTGCATCCAGTGGGGACATAATTATGGATTATAATGACTCATACTGTCTTTTTACTCATTGTGTTGCATCGCGCCTTCTTTCTTTGCGTGAACATTTGGGCGGCGTTATGCAAATCTTCCCACATCATGATGTAGACATGTGGGGGCATGTTAGAACGAGCCGTTTTAGGTAGGCGTGGCTGACTCTTAACTTTTATAAAGAATATCTCTTTGGATTTGAGACTTTAGTCTTTGCAACTTTACAGATCTTCTTTATGCACCAAGAGCTTGTAACACTTCAAAGAGAAAGGAAAAATTGAAATCGCATCATATGACCCCTTTAATAGTTTTATGGCTAGTTGTCAGAAGGGGGAGAAAAAGAAATTAATTTTAAAATGTTTATGGCTAGTCAACATGAAGAGGTGCCTTTTAAGTGTAATTTAGTTTAGTTTATAATATGCTCTTATTTAATAAAGCAATCATAGATTCTCTCTGATGTGAGTCTGTGGTCAGTCTGGCGCTTGTTAAACGTGCCTGTCTTCCTGCGGTGCAAATTTATATTCGTCTGTTTATGCTGCCTGTTTAAATGACGATCCTGCTTGAACGACACACTGCAAAATAACATTAGGGCTTATGAAAAACATCTAGCTTGCGATGCATGGCTGGCGTTGACACCAAAAATCTTTATTCAAATTCATTATGACTGGTTCCTATGATGCAGTTTGTCGTGCTGCTTTGAGAGATTTAGTTAGTGGAAAAAGCATATCACCACACTGCACACACACACACACACACACGCACACAGAGACTCAGTGAGAGAGAAAACTTTAGAAACTATGACCCAGTGGTTCAACCTCTTATTGAATGAAATCATGACATTGACAAAAATAAAGTTGTACACTCAAGCTATTATTTTGGTAGATTAAACTTCATAATGCAATGTGCATAATTACTATTCATTATGTATAATTTCCACTAGAGCTTTTAGTATCACGAGGTTAAACGTTTTAGCTCAGTGTTGAAATGATATATTATATTTATTTAATCTATTATAGATTAGAGAGTGTTCTTGTTTTGTGCTGCTTGACCGTGTGATGCAGGAAACCTTTGACACCAATCTTTGAAGGTCCACAAAGATAAAGATATTCTTGCTGGCAAATAGCTGTTGTTTACAGCATAATACAGGATTGTGTGGTTTATAATGACCATGGAGCATTTTTTTTGGATCAATTTAATATTTCCTCTGCTAAGTATAGCCAAACATCCATTTTCAAATGAAAGCCAAATGAAAAATAAACCACGGTTTGATCAACATGATATTCACATTGCATGTTGATTCCGCATTGATCTCTGACACTGAAATATTGATTTTATTTAATTTAATATTTGAAAAGGCTGTAACATGCATGAATTGCTCTCTTTTTCAAGTGCAGGGCAAATCATGGAGTGATGTAACATTTTGTTGCAATATCTGTAACTAGGTGATTTGTTGGCCTATGTATCTCAAACTTTAAAGTAATATTACTATATTTAATAATTCCACAAACAAGTCAATAATATAATAATACCATAAATAATATAACGTACACACTATCAGAGTTGACGCAATAGAAAACATGAATGCATTCAAAATTAGAAATGCAATCAAATTCGAATGAATGAATGAATGAATGAATAAAATTGCAATATGCATAATGCATAGGCTAAAAATTAAAAAATATCAAAATTATAACAGAAACTGATATAGTCCTCTAAAAGCCATATTTTTTTTAACTCCACTTTATCTTATACTTACAGCTGGTTATGTATAATAGTGATTTTTAGACACTGAAACTGATGGTTTTAAAATCCTTCCCGGTTCACCTTGTTTCAAATATAGAAATGTTCATTTCTGCTTTAATTTTAGATGTTTCTACCTATAATCTTGTTTAATATGAAGATGTACAAATATTAGTGTGCAACTATCATTCATTCCCGTAGATGCCAGAGCTTTGGGGTTGTAAAACCCTCCCATTGAGGGAGGCAGAGCGTTGGGAGGGATGGATGACAGAATGACAGCAGCGCGCGCGGAATAAATGCTCACGTACCGGAGCGGCAGGAGAGCAGAGCTTCTCACGCGCTGCGTGTTTAAACAGCGGCTCGCTCAGACATGCCACGCGTCTTCTGAGTGGGACATCAAGAGAAAAGTCTGAACCGTCCATCGGAATACTGGCAAGGGGATAACCAACACTGTTTGAGGCGATATTTATATTTTTTTTTTTTTTTTTTTTTTTTTTTACAGTTGAAAGTATGTTTTATGATCAACTCCAAATGCTTTGTGAAATACATACTGTATACGATATGGCTTTGTGAAATGGGCATGTGGAGTTACATAGCAGTCATGCTCAGCAGCAACTGGTGTGTCCTGTTGAACGTGCATGCATGGCAGCAGGTCAGTGCTTCTGATAACTGCTGCATGTTAATGCACACGTGTTGTTTTGTGTGTTTTAAAAAAGGAATTTGTGTATGTGAAGTTTTTGCCTAATTTTGAGAATTGTCAACATGAGTTTTAATCTTTCATCATTAAGAAAAGGCAATTTACACTGGTTTGAAGCATGCACTCTATTATTTTAATATCTGTACTTGAGATTTATCTAATCATTTTATTCTAATATGTTACTGATTTCATAATAAATTAATTTATCATTATTCAATATAAAATAACCACACAATGTGTGTGCAAAACATCTGTATCTGATAAAGTGGGGGAAAGAATGCTTACTTAAAATGGGGGAAATATTATATCCTATGTCTTTTTAAAGCATTCTATTGTTAGAACAATATCAAAAGTTTGACAAATGCATGTCTGTTTGGCAAAGCAGGAGCTATTTCTACCTGATCTGACAGGTAAATTGCTTTTATTGATGAAACCCAATGAGGTCAGGTTGATTCAGTCATATGAAATAATATTTTAAATTAATAACCACTGAAGCACATTTTCACAGTGTAGCCTGCCAGCAAAATGTCAATATGTCTATACAGAATGAGCAATGTGTTCCTTTAAGAGCTTTGACATGCATAGTGCATAATTTTCTCAATGTGATATCAGTGTAATCTATAACAAATGCAGTTTTATTTTATCATTAGTTACTCAGCTATTGAATGCAAGTGTATTGTAAACAAGAAGTTAATAGATGATGCTGTGAAATTGAAAGTTATTAGTTGCGCCTTTGCTTATTCTTTATTACAAAACAGTCCCTGCAGTTGTAATGATTCTCTCCATGATTCTAAATCCGAATTAGTAATGTCGCATTTTGACAGAATTGGACAATAGTTGTTCACACGAGGCCATATGTGTTTCATGCTGCCAAGAAAGGCGAGATGCAGGAGGACTGTAGATTATAAGTGTTTCTAACATGAACGTTCAGTTGAGACTGAGCATGATGCACATGGAGGAAATGCTACTGGCTTGTCAACAGAAAGAAAAGAGTGAATTGAATTCTACGTTCACAGCTTGTACACTGTGATATGAGTCAACCCTCAATCACTGAAATGATAAAAAAAAAATATTGTGAAGATTTGAACTGAATGACTTTCTTACAAATAATGACTTGCATTCAAAGTCAAGCAATAATTCAGCCAAAAAAAGACAATTTGGTCATTATTTACTCACCCTCATGTCGTTTCAAACTCGTATGCTGTTATTATATTTCTGTGGAACACAACAACAGAATTGGGAAGAATCTTCACAACTTAAAGCATGCTCTGTATTTTGAGTTTTCTGAAGCTGTATGATAGTTTTGTATGAGACATGAAGAATAATGAAGTTAATTCAGATAATCTTTCCCTCCAGTGAGCTTATAATTCAAGAACCTGATCACTGAGTCAGTGATTTAAACCAGATCAGTTTGATTTGTGAACGAATCCTTCTGTCTGATTTGTGATCCAGATCAACGGTTCATTGAAAAAAAACAAAACTGTTCATTCACAAATCAGACTTTGAATATAGAGCATGAGACGTATGGACTACTTTAAATGCTGTTTATTGTTCCATGGAAAAATGACAGCATACAAGTTTAGAATGAATTATTTTTGGTCAGTCTGTTCCTTTAAACCAATTTTTTACTACTGACATAGTTAGACTTAATTAATGTTCTGAATATTTCCTTGAATGCCACAGGATGCCATTTGTAGAATTAAAAAGTGAATGTTGCTAGCCTGTATTGTTTTGTATTTCTTCATGTCTTCGCCTGCCGTGGTTGACACATTTGACATGACGCTCTCCTTTGTCACATTTAACTCAATCACAGATCTGACGCACAGCAAGACACAATGCAGGAATCTGAGCCCAGCGTGTGTCAGCTGCAGCCCAACATCATCTCAGTGCGCCTCTTCAAAAGAAAGATCGGTGGGCTGGGCTTTCTGGTCAAACAACGTGTGTGCAAGCCGTTCGTCATTGTCTCTGACCTCATCCGGGGCGGGGCAGCGGAGGAATGTGGGCTGGTCCAAGTCGGCGACATCGTCCTGGCCGTGAACAACAAGCCTTTGGTGGACCTGAGCTACGAATGTGCACTCGAGACCCTGAAGAACGTGTCGCCTGAGAGCCATGCCGTCCTCATCCTCCGCGGACCCGAGGGCTTCACCACTTACCTGGAGACCACGCTGAGCAGTGACGGGAAACCCAAAACAGTTCGCATCACCAGGCCTGTTAACCCCGCTCAGAGCAGGCCGTGCGATCGATGTTCGCCTCTCAGCCCCAACATGACCAAAGAGCTCCGGGCCATAGAGAACCTGTCCTCTTCCTCTGCTCCCAGGAAAGAACCACGGGAGAGCAAACCCCTAATTCCCCTCCTCACCCAGGACTCTCTGCTCAGAGAAGGAGGCCATTCAGCCCTCCTCCTTAACGGGGTGGAGGAGAACAACGACCTGCTGAAGGAGATAGAGCCAGTGCTGAAGCTCATCAAGAACAGCAAAAAAGAGATCAATGGAGAAGGTCAGAGAGTCATAGAGAGGAAGGATGTTGAAGTGCAGGTGGAGAGGTGAGTGATGTCTTATTATGTTTTTGCAGATTCCAAAAACATACCAATACATACATCTCTCTGCAGTTTCCAACTGTGTCACCAACAGTGTTTATTCATTTCACACTAATTATGAATGCAAGGGCAAATTATCAGTTAATAAAGACTTATTTTTGCATAATTTCTTCCACAATAGTATGTTATTAACTCAGAAGGCTTTTACCATAGTGCATGATTTGTAAACTAATATTTTTGACATTTGCATCACATAACCAGCTCCATTTGTATGACTTTTCTAATATGGTAAACTTGCTCGGTAGCTCACCTAGTACAGCATAATACTTGCGATGTGGAACGTTTAGGTATGCGTCCCATGAAACACGAGTCATGATAACTAGCTAAAATGGCATGGTTGCTTCAGCAAATGGGTTTTTATCACACATTTGTGACCCTGGACCACAAAACCAGTCTTAAGTCGCTGGGGTATATTTGTAGCAATAGCCAAAAATACATTGTATGGGTCAAAATTATTGATTTTTCTTTTATGCCAAAAATAATTTGTATATTAAGTAAAGATCATGTTACATGAAGATATTTTGTAAATTTCCTACTGTAAATATTTTAAAACTTAATTCATGATTAGTAATATGCATTGCTTTGAACTTCATTTGGACAACTTTAAAGGCGATTTTCTCAATATTTTTATTTTTTTGCACCCTCAGATTCCAGATTTTCAAATAGTTCTATCTCTGCCAAATATTGTCCTATCCTAACAAACCATACATCAATGGAAAGCGTATTTATTCAGCTTTCAGATTATGTATAAATCTCAATTTCGTATGACTGGTTTTGTGGTCCAGGGTCACATTTGGTCTTCTTAAAACTAGCGGTTAGGGTGGGGTTTCAGTGGGTGATATGTTACTTTCAAATGCGATAGACCTTTTAGCTCCATTTATTGGACATTTAGTTTCCAAACTCAACTTCCAAACTTAATGTTGTAAACAACAGACAAATCAAGAAGACATCCAGTTCTTAGAATTAGTATACCTTTTAATATAAAAGAAACCCGTGTATGTGCTCCAAGTGCAAATATGATGTTGATGATCAAAATAGTACAATACAGTCTAACGTATAGTCTCATAGTATAGTATACTCAACATATACTCAACTCATAGTATAGTCTCTAATGTATAGTCTCCCGAAAAAGTCTTTACTACAAACAAATCTGTTAAATATTGCCGCCACTATTGTGGATTAATTATCTAAAGTCTGTGTGACAACTAGCCCCAGTCTGTCTCCCCTATTCATTTATTTGGGAATATGATTTACGAATCACTCGGCAGAGAATATAGATATATTCACACAATATTCATGCTTCAAAAACAATATTTTCTGAGAAAGGTCAGTTTACTAAATGCATTTTCTTTTTGATGAGTGAATTTTGTGTTTATTTGGTAAGCTGTCAGTGAGTGAATCGGGGAGTGTTTATTCAATTCAGTCTTTGAGATTACTCTTGCGTTGAATGTTCATAGTACGCTTTAGTGATCAGGAAATACTGACAGGCAGTGTGAGAAGCTACCAGCAACATTAATAAGACAATGGATAAATATAGACATGAATATTATTGTCATTTTGTGATCATACCCCAGTTTTCACAGTACACCATTTGATCTAATTATTTCTATTTGTTATAGACTAACCACTGTAGTGTTTTCATAATAAACATAACCTAGTATTGTCATATTGTTTAACTGAATGAGACTGCCATCTTCGGAACTGTGAAGATCAAATAAATGTCCTCTCTTTAAAAGCCTCATTAAACAAAACTGGTTAGTTGTAATCCTTGTGGTTCATGAACAGCAGCTGTCCACATTTTTATGTGCTTAAAATGGTTTCGCTCTGTGTCACGCTAACCACCGCACCGCACACACACTCTGCTCCGGTCCAGAGACACGTTAGCACGTAGCGGATCAAATGCGCGAGTCGGCGCAGACCACAAAATGTATTGGAGCTATTTGAATTCTACACAGAATGCTATATTTTATAGCAATATGGATGAGATTGTGGCTGGCATACCCTGTCAAATGCAGCTTTATGGAGCTCAACGGCTCTGAACGGCTCTAGCTCAAGCTGTGATAGAAACAAACTCTATTGGTTATTTTAAAAAGGGGCGGGGCTGCTTGATATGTCCCGCCCTGTCTTCCTGTTTCAGTTCAGATGACGTCAACACATAGAGTAACACTGCGTGTTTCTAAGCATTTCAGGGGACCTTTAAAGGTGAAGTGTGTATAAATACTGACTCTTTCCAAACAGGTATCCAGAACACTTCCCTCCTTTTTTCCATTGGTCAGTTAAACAAATAGTCCTGCCCCAAACTCACACCATTGGTTGACTTATTATTGCTGTTGTCGGCCAAGTCTGGATGTTAAAACAAACAGAGCAGTGATTAGAAATTGCCTCAGAGTGTTTTATCATGTGAAAAAGTGCACACCTCACCAGATTTCTTTTCTATATTTGAAAAACTAGAATTAGGCTTGGAATATTATTCTGACTGGTGAGCAGAGATGGCAGCATTTCATCCAAAACAAATCGTGCTTCTCTCACTCTTCTCACATTTGTGATGAATGTGTTACTATAAGTCCCATCAACATCAGCTAGAAAAAAAGTTCTTTAAGTGCTTGTTTACACTTTTTAATTACACATTATACTTCGGATAGCATGGTTTATTGTTTTAGGGCACTCGCTAAATCTGATTATGGAATAACTTGAGTATGTATGGATTTGAGGCAATTTACCATTTCATTTAAAAGATGAAATGCACATTGGTAGCCTTGAGACATGAATGTTTTAGAGAAATTCAAGTTAAGCTCTACGGATGGCACATGTCTGAGACATGTTGTTAATTATAATTTTTTTACTAATTCCTTCAGTTTATTAATATAAATGTAAAAAGTGTGGAAAGTATTAGACTTACAGTAGACAAAAAATAATAGAATTGAATGTGTTTTAGTCATTGTACATACATCCAAAACTTTTTTTTTCTGGCTGATGTTTGAGCTGTGAGCTGAACTGTTTGTGACTTTCAGAGACCTTGGTGTGGGAAATGGACAGAACGCCCAGCTGGCGTCGGATAACGACAGAGTGTTTGATGACCTCTGGAGAAAGGACAACATGCCTACAGTGCTTAACAACCCTTACTCAGAGAGTGACAAGGTAAAATACAGTCTTAATGGCTTTACATGTGGCTTTGAAGGACTGTGAGTGAGTCAGTAATCTAGCATTTCTTTTTTAAAGGTGCAAGTATAGAAATATAGAAGCTGTACTTACTGTTAATATGGCATGATCTGCTTGACAGCCGGCTTTTTATTCTCTATTTCTTTAGAAGAACTGTACCGAACTGTAAATTGCACTTAAAGCAGTGGTTCTCATGGATCATGAAAAGCAGGGTAAAACTATGCTAACTACTACTAATAAAATGCAACTAAATGTATGGGTGTTTATATATGAAAATCGAAATGAAAAAACAAAATAGAAATGTTTTCTACATTGATCATGTTTCTTGAACAGCAAATCAGCATATTAGAATGATTTCTGAAGGATCATGTGACTGAAGACTGGAGTAATGATGCTGAAAACTCAGCTTTACTATCACAGGAATCAATTACATTTTAAAATATATTCAAATTGAATTTTTAAAAATTTTAATTATTATAATATTTTACAATATCATTTTAAAACATTTTAATTTTGTTAAAAACATCTTATCAACCTCAAACTTTTGAATGGAAGTGAACTTATCACAGAAAATCTAAGTAAATTACACTTCTGCTGTGGATTAATTACAAAACTATTTTTTTGTACAGCCTCATATGATTTTAAAAATTTTTGATATTGTTTGTGCAATTCATGGTAATGTTAAAGGGTTAGTTCACCCAAAAATTTAAATTCTGTCATTAATTACACACCCTCGTGTTGTTCGAAACCCGTAAGACCTTCGTTCATCTTCGGAACACAATTTAAGATATTTTTGATGAAATCTGAGGGCTCTCTGACCCTCCCATAGACAGCAAGGTAACTACCACGTTCAAGGTCGAGAAAGTACCAAGATGGTACCTTCTACAAGATGGTACCTAGTACCAAGATGATCGACAGAGTAGTCCGTGTGACATCAGAGGTTCAACTGTAAAGTTACGAAGCTACGAGAATACTTTTTTGCGCATAGAAAACAAAAATAACAACTTTATTCCACATTTTCATGGGTCATTCTCGCGTCATTGTACTGTCGTGAACGCGCGTCCAAAGTGACGCAGTCTTACGGGTCTTACGGGTTTCGAACAACACGAGGGTGAGCAATTAATGACAGAATTTTCATTTTTGGGTGAACTAACCCTTTAATGAATTTTCATGTTTGGCTATATCAACAATTTTTGTTTAGTTTTGTACAATATCTGCATTGAGATATCCAATGTAAAATCTGGGTCCTGAAGTAAAACCAGTTGAGAACCACTGATTCTAACAACCTAGAAACAAAGCAAAGCAAAACAACATTTTTTTTTTAAAACAACAAAAAAATGCTGACTTATCTGAAGAACCTATAATGTAGCTTTAAGCATGTTTTCCAAATAACCATATAGAAAACATGAGAAATGAACCATATAATTCAGCAAAGAAGCTTTATTTGAGTGGTTTTAAAACTCTAACCTTATATTAAAAAATACAAAATAAAACACAAAGCACACCTACAAATAAAATGATCTATAAAATAAGATTTAAGTGGATTCTGCATGTCAAGTAGTTCAGCTTGCAAGTAACCATATGAAAGCCTCACTCTAGTGCCCGTCACATGGTTTTCTCTGTACCTGCCAGCTCAGTGCTGGTATAGCATGTGTTTCTACAGTCCTGGTTGTGGGGGTAGCAGTGCTTACAATTCACATCAGCACATGACTCTCATCTGGCCTCTTGTGACGCATTATCCCTCTGAAAGAAACCGGATGGATGGAGGCGATCCAAGAAAGCAGAGGAATGAATGGATGCAGCTGTGTGGTCCAAGACGGAGTTGTTCTCTTTTTCACTTTCTATGCTTAACGTAATACAGTGTCTGCTGGATGATTAATCATCAGTGAGTAAGACGAGGAGGGGGTGAGTGAGAGAGTACAAGTGAAACAGAAAGACAAGAACATGGGACCAAGGCAGCATGTAATTGTTGTGCACAATGTCTAACACTATTTGTGTGACAGAAAGATGCAATGACTGTTGAGATGATATTAAGGGGGTCTGAATACTTTCCGTACCCACTGTATATATATAACCTTTACAGCATGTCCTAATCAGGCAACAAGTTTCCAGCAACAACTAATTTGTCTTTCTGCAATAAGTGCAAAACTGCTGCACAATCACAGCAAATCAGATGTCATCTAATGTATAATATAGTTGTGGGCGGGGTTACTTGTGTAAAATTTGTGATCAACAACATGTCAAGATTCACACTGAAGATATAGCTTTAATTTTCATAAATTATGCATTATACATATTTTTAAAAAGTGCTTACACACTACAGCTTTTGGAGTAGAGCCGAGTCCGTAGATGTGCACCAGTGAATCGCATCCAAGTCTGCTTGCAAAAGGTGGTTTGGGATATTGTTAGCAGTTTCTATGATTTATATTGAAGACCACAAAATAAAAAAGGTAATTGTGACTTTTCATCTCACCATTTTGACTTTTCTCACAGTTTTTAGAAAAATGCCAGAATCGTGAGATATAAACTCACAATTCTTAGAAGAAAAGTCAGAACGGTGAGATATAAACTTGAAATTGCGAGAATTGCAAGATTTAAACTCAAGAGAAAAGGCAGAATTGTGAGATATAAACAATTATGAGATGTAAACTTGGAATTGCGAGGAAAAGGTAAGAATTCTGAGTATATCTGACAGTTCTGTGTTTATATGTCGCAAATTCTGAGAAAAAGTCAGAACTGTGAGATAAAAAGTCGCAATTACCTTTTTTACTTTTTTTTCCATGGTGGAAATGGGCTCAGTCTCAAATGGTCAAACTACTTTTCAGTCATCAACCTTCAGTAAGTATGAAAACAATAGGAAAACAAAGCCAAAACCCAGTCATATTAGGCAATTTAGAAATCCTGGTCAGGGCATGTCTGGGAAAAAACAGGATGTGTGGTCACCCTAGATTCACCTCGTAGTTGATTGGCTTGGTTCATGGCTTTTAACACTTTAAAATAAGACTTTTTAAAAATATTTACGAAAAAGTAATGGAAAAATACTTTGTTGCTGCAATGTGGGTGAGCACTAATGCACTATATCTAAAAAAGAAACATGCACGGATACACACTACCAAAAATCCCATGAATTGGACATTGTGTACCACCCAGGCACTTATACATACTATAATAACACTATGATGCACATTTAAATGTGTAAGTGTTATTTCAGTCACATTGACCTTAAATGGCCAGCCAGATATGACATTATCTGCAAAGGCTAAGGGGAAATAACACATTCCCTTGCACCTTGAAATCTCCACTTCAGTCTGACAGTTTGAGACCTTGGCTGCTCTATAATAACACGTTATAACAGAAGTATATGTTGACATTTTAGCACTTTTAGCATATTCTCACTAACACACATTGGTGGTTAATGAATTAGCTGGAGCATGCCCAGAATATTGTCAACATGCTGTAATATACACAGAATATTCTTGCTGAGATGATAATAAGTGAGTGTTCAATAGCTTGCTTTAGACAATGTTAAACTTGTTTTATATTTCTATGTCGAGCTGTAAATGGAACAGCTTGCTTTTTTTAAGAAGTGTCCATACTTTGGAAAACTAACCTTGCTGACACAAGAGAGAATGCATGCTTTAGTGATAGCAAACCCAGTAAAGCAACACAGGTGCGATGATTTGAAATGTTTGAGATGATAATAACCTTTCAGTCTGCCTGATGGGGTTGAGGTTTTTTAGAAATGTGCTGAGTTTTCCAAGGCTAACAGCAGCGCCCTGCATAATTTAAGCTCTAATAAGTCTCGCTCACCCAGTGAAAGTGGTGCGAAACAGTCGGACAGATGATCTGCTAACATCATTAAACAAAGCAATACTGTTTTACCATCTACATGCTAATGTCAATACAGCATTCCAGTAGTTCAAAAATATGTGATTTAATAATTATGATGCTAAATGCATATTCACCATTAGCTATTGTGTATATCACTGCACAGCACCCATAAAATAACACTGTTATTATTTACCATGACACTTGATCATCTGAAAACTTAAAGGGACAGTTCACTCAAAAATGAAAATTAGCCCATGATCTACTATCGTAGGCGTATCTGACATTCCTCTTTCAGACGAACACAATCACAGTTATATTTACAATTGTCCTGGCTCTGTATAAGCTGTATAATGGCAGTGAATGGTGCCCCTGTTTTTGAAGCCTAAAAAACTGCCTCCATCCATCATAAAACTACTCCACACGGCTCTGGGGTGTTAATAAAGGCCTTCTGAAGCGAAACGATGCGTTAGTGTAAGAAAAATATCGATTTTTAAATATTTATTAACTGTAATCTCCAGCTCTGGTAGCTCAAGCAGGCGTGTTCACGACAAGGCGTTCGAGCGTATGACGTAGGCGTAGCGGAAGGCGCAACGTAAACTCCGGGCAGAGAAAATGCATTCACGCCATGTAGTAATTACCGTGATTACGAGATACCAACTTGTAAAAAGCGTTCACGGCCTCTTAGAACTCGTAATTACAACTTGTTAACTGGGAGTTTTCTGAGAGCTACAACTTGTACCACCTGACCACCTCTGATTCATTATCCGCTATGATTAGGCATTGATAGTGCGATAGTTCCGAGTCCGAATCCAAGGGTGTGAACAGCTCCAAGTAGAACGTCACGTGTTGTCATCTCGAAATCACAGTAATTACGACTTAATTACTTAATTATTCTTATTAAGAGTGACGAACGTGGAAGCCCAGAGGAGAAAGCAAGACAAAACACCTGTCACTAACTAGTTCTGCAAAACGAAGATTCTGAGTGAAAAAATGTTGGAGGATTTCGATATAAGGCAAGAGGAGAATGAGTTTTTTGCCCAGCCATATTTGTTTGAACCTGAGTATACTGACCAGGAACTCCGCGAGATGGAGGAGGCTGCAGCGGTGGCGACACAAACTACAGATGTAGTTCACATGGTTTCCCTGTGCTGTAAACAAAACTTGGTTCTCGCGAGACTACACTCTTCTCCCCTGAGCTTATGTTGCGCCTTCCGTTACGCCTGCGTCATACGCTCGAACGCCTTGTCGTGAACGTGCCTGCTTGAGCGACCGGAAGCTGGAGATTACAGTTTATACATTTTTAAAAATCGATATTTCACTTCAGAAGGCCTTTATTAACACCCCGGAGCCGTGTGGAGTAGTTTTATGATAGATGGATAGTTTTTTAGGCTTTAAAAACAGGGGCACCATTCACTGCCATTATACAGCTTATACAGAGCCAGGACAATTTTAAATATTACTGTGATTGTGTTTGTCTGAAAGAGGAATGTCAGATATGCCTAGGATGCCCTGAGGGTGAGTAGATCATGGGCTAATTTTCATTTTGGGTGAACTATCCCTTTAAGTTTTCATTTGACAGATGCTTTTATCCAACAATTCACGCTTACACTGTAATATTGATTAATATGATGTATGTGTGTGTGTGTGTGTGTGTATTTATATACATAATAAATATACACAGCACACACACATATATTATGTAAACAAAAACTTTGGATGCGATTAAACGTGATTAATCGTTGCCCAGCACTAATTCATATGATTGGTGATGCAAACATTTTGCATTTAGAATGAGATGTATTTATGTAGGATAGATAGATAGATAGATAGATCAGTTTATGTCAGTTTATGTTACATAAAACTTTTTTGAAAGTTGTGGGTTGTTATGACATGATCTATGATCTTTACACAGTGTGTTCTAGTGTAAAGACTAAGTTTATCCCTCACAGCCTCATTTTCTTCCATGTTAAATTCAATTTGTGTCTAATCGGATTAAGATCTATAGACTTAGCAATCATTTAGTAATTCCACTCCAACACCGTAGGAACTCCCTGGCAACTGTAAAAAATAAATAAAATAAAACAATCAAATCCTAGCAATGTTCTAGCAACCATCTAGCCATATTAAATAAATAAAGCCAAAATTAGGTATTTATGCAGACAATTTCCATGACATCCAAAGATTAGTCATTCCGGAATGTTTTATTTATTAGCAGCTTGTGAAAATGAGTTTGTCAAATCAGCTCGTGTTACTCTATTACATAATCAAGCTTGTGTTGTTAATACAGCTGTGGTGAGAAGGATGAGACGTAGACAAAGCAGTTTCCCCCGCAGTGCCTGTTGTCGAGCACTAAGCTGAATAAAGAGGTGCAGCAGTGAAGGTGGGCTCTGGTGGGCTGTGAATGCTGCGTGAGTGTATCAAGTGCTTGTTTCTGAAGCGCTTTGGTGTGGGTAAGTGGTCTCCAAGTGTCGATGATGTTGCAGATTATTCCACCCCGTTCATACACGTGGTTGTGTGTGTGTCAGTTGTTGCCCGGGGTGAAGCTGTCATGTACACAGAATCCTTACAAAACCCTTTCAGTTGAAGTTTGCTTTTTCAGTTTTACACCTTTTCTTTCGCACAGCCTTCCTGTCGCAGAGTACACTCGTATATGTAAGGTGTATCATATCTGCTTTTTGTCCTCACATTTCACTTGTGACAAGATGGTTCTTCTCATCCCTTCTGCTTCAGATGTCTCACATGCGTGAGTGCAGCATATTCCTTGCCAGCCGAGTGCAGCGTGGCGGCTTTGAGATAATAATCGTGTACGTTGCATGTGTTGTGTAGCCAGAGACAGAGAAGGACTGATCTGTCTTCTGAGGAGAATCAAATCGATTGAGGAGAAGGACGCCCACTATTCTTCTAGGGGACAGCGAACATAATGGGCCAAGGCTGATATTGAAGTTTGCATTCATACCATCAGAAACCACTACAATTATGCAAGTGATGTGGTGCAGAAACTGTCGGCCTGTGAACTGGGTCTTCATAAGGAATCTAATGACTGCTAGATTGATTTCCATTGGATTAATGATGTCATCTTCTGATACATTTATACATGTAGCAAATTACAGTCATCTTTTGAATGGCAAGTCAATGAGAGTATTCTATTCTCTCTGAAAAATCAAAGCTCAATTAGAATTTAGCTTAATAGCGCTGATTATCCCATTGACGCCTTTTGAGTAGGTGATTTCATTCCTTTACCTGCTGGTTGTGAAAATAGCTACATAAGAATAAAGAACTTTGCAAAGAATGTTCATTGCTGTTAAATATCATTTATCTTCACACAGATTCTTGGGGATTCTTAGAAACTAGAAAAGGTTCTTTTGGGTAACCAAAAATGGTTCTTATGTAATTACTGTGAAAAACCCCTTTGGAGCCTTTATTTTTAAGAGGTTAAATGTGTTGATAACCAAAATGTTCTCTTAACATTTTCTTGGAATTTGTTGTGAGTATTGTTCTTGGTATTAGTGTACAGGGAGTCATTTTGGATAAAAGTGTTTCCTAACAGACAAATTAGAGGCAAGTTGCTAATAATAAGTTGTAATGTTTGTTCCTCCACAGCCGCCGTCCCATGGGAGAGTTTCCCCCACTAAGACTGTGCAGAATGAAAGTCCCACCAAATGTCCTAGATTCATGAAAGTGAAGAACTGGGAAACTGGAGCTTTATACAATGATACTCTACATCTCAGCTCCAGCAAGGTACGTTTGATGTTGATCCACTTGTATGTATGAACTACATTTAGTTGAGCATATAAAGAAATAACATATTTGCCATTACTGACACAGCAGAGCCCTTACAAAAAAGTACTGTAACGGTATCATGGTAAAGTGGTAATACCATTTGGTTTGTGCGCCATTCAGAACTGAATTTAAAAATGCCTTTAAAATTTGTGGTTATACTTTACATTAAGTTTTCATTTCATATTATGCTCTAAAAATATATTTTTTGAAGTTTTACATAAAGATTATTGAGTATGCTTTACAAGAAAATACTATATCAGCTTTTGATGCTTCAAAAATTCTTAATTCAGTGTGTTACTTGCCATTTCTTTGCAATTATGTATGAAATTTACTAGCAATTTGAGTGCAAATCATTTCATTACTACACCATTTTATCAGTGTAATGTTAGTAAACATGAACTAACAGAAACTAATTCTCCAACAGAATTTATTGATCTTGTTTTATCTGTTTACATTTGTTGATGCACCATTACTATGAACCGACAATGAGCAATTGTATTTTTATTGCGACGAGACAAAAACAATAAAACCTATTATAAACGAGGCATTTGTTGCATCTAGTGGGGACATAATTACGCATTATAATGACTTATACTATAATATGTCTTTTTACGCGTTGCATTGCATCGCGCCACGTAAACATAAAACCATGTCTGCATTTGTGATCGGAGAAATGACAAACAACAAGCGCTACTCTACACTGCTCAAAACTCGCGTTTGATATGACCCCTTTAAAAGAGATTAGTAAATGCTTTAAATTATATATTGTCTTTGCAAGTTCGATAATGAATTTACCAATGTTAACAAATTAAACATTGTAAAGTGTCATTACATTTTTTCCTGAATTTGAATGGCATTGAGGTAGCAGTTTGATTTGAATGCAATTTGAGTGTAAGAAAGTAGAAATTAATTTAGATCCAATACAAACTTTACAATGCAACAAAAACATTTGAAATCAATATAAACTTTAAATGATTGCTTGATTTCATGTATATGTTTTAAAGTACCCTAAAAATACCATATTTTTTATGTATAATAAAAAAAAACACCATGGTTCTAGTGACTGTTGTTGTTTTTCAGTTTTTTTTTCAGTATTCCTTTCGGTCTCTGTAACCAAAGAAGCAACTTAATACATTTTCTGTCATCTAAATCATTATTTCACTGCTTATTCAGGTGTTTCAAAAGTAATATGATAACAACAAGAAAGAAAGAAAAATCAGGAATGGCTAAGTGTCAAAGGTTCATGCTGCGTTCATGTTGTGTCGGAATTACCGTAATTACAAAATGACAACTCTGAGATTCTAGTCCTGTTCACAGACACAAAAATGAGTTGTTGCTATAGCAACACTTGTAATGCCAAAATGGATCCAAGTGCAGCTTTTATGGTAATGACCGAAAAATACTACCTTAATTCACTTCTTGCAAATAGACTGGCCATAAAATGTCATATCAAACAGAGGTTGCCAACAAAGTAGCTTTAGTTGCTGCCATCTTGGTTGTTTTTACATAATGCCGCAACAGTTTAGTGGCAAAAATCAGATCTTTCATAAAAATGAATTCAACAAAATATGAGTCATTTTACATGCAAAAAGCTCATAATTATGGTCATTTTGACAGAACTAGAGCTGACTTTTGCTTGTAGTATTTACTTAAAATTTAGCTGCTCATATAAAATCCATATGTCATAAATGAGCTTGAGGTTTAAAAGTAGCCTTCGTCTCTCGCTGTAGACACAAGTCTGTATGACAACTCTCAACATCTCTCTAAATCGGAATCATCCTTCCAAGAGGGGGTTATGAAGTTCTGTGCACTTTCATGAGAGGCTGGCTTTGCATGCTAATTGATGCTAATTACAGATGGTATGATTTATAATATATCACATTCTGAAGGATTTTTGGGTTGCATCTCCAACTCTACAGAATGTGACAGCTGCAAAACTGCATTCAAAGTCCCTAATGATGGGTGAATGTGAAGAATCTAATGAACGTCTTTATTTTATTTTTAAAATGATTCTTGTGCTGAGCACCATTAGTATAAATGCTCGTTTGGGTAGTTAAAGTCACACAGGTGTCCCTGTACATGCTACAGATGGGATGCATGGGTAGGTTATACTGCGCTGCAGCAAGTAATGATGTGGAAACAGATCACTTTTATAAAAATTAATGCGGTTTGAAGGTGATGTCAAATCTTCTATTATGAGTAGTGAACGGTGTTACTATTCATAATAGAAGATTCAGAAATACTTATAATAGAAGAATAGAAATAATGGTGTTATTTTTAGAAATTTTGGTTCTGTATTTCAGTAATATTAAGAATAGATCTTATAGTGTATAAGTGTAAATCTACACTGTAAAAAAGTGTGGCGTATACTAGTGATGCACGATATTATCGGACTGATATCGGAATTGGCCGATAATGGCTTTAAATGTAAAAATCGGCATCGGCCGATATGAAAAATTATGCCGATATGTCTTGCCGATAAGAGGAATATGTTAACTCACACGTGTTCAGGGTGTGCTATAGTGATTAGTTTAGGTCAACAGTGTGACTCATTCTTATAGCAAAGTTTTGTCTGAATGATGATTAGATTCACTTTTTTGGATCGCTGCATTTAATCTGTGAAAGCACGTACAGAATGACGTTAAATCTTAAAATAAAATGTTAGGGTTAACTGCATCTTTCTGGGGGTGAAAATGCAGCGATTGATATATAGTTTATTTATAGTTATTTTCAAAGCTTCAATGTACTGTCAAAAAACCTTCATTATTGTTTATTTAATTCTAACAAATAAGTTCTTGTTAAAAATATTTTGCTTATGATTTCTGCACAGGAGAGACTTGCTGTTGTTTCCAAACAAAAGGAAATATATTGGTATCGGTATCGTATCGGCCAAAATGAGTTGAAAAATATCGGCATATCGGATATCAGCAAAAATCCAATATCGTGCATCCCTAGCGTATACAGTATTTTACAAGAACATACTATTTCATACTGTATACTATTTTAAAAGTTTTTTCTACTTTAAAATGGGATAAAAAATAAAAAAGGTAATTGTGACTTTTTATCTCACAGTTCTGATTTTTTCCAATTATGAGTTTATATCTAAATAAAAGATATAAATTCAAGATGTCACAAGAGAAGTTGTGAGATATAAACTTGTAATTGTGAGAAAAAAGTCAGAATTCTGAGATAAAAAGTCACAATTACCTTATTTATTTATTTATTTATTTTTCTGTGGCAGAAAAAAAACTGAATTGCAAGATATAAAATCTAATTCTGAGAAAGTTATTGTGAAAATAAATGTTTTCCTCAGAATTTTGATTTTATATTTCACAATTCTTAGTTTACATATTGTTCAGAATTTTTTTCTATATATTTTTCTATAAGTTTCTATATTTCAATTCTGAGTTTTATTATTATAATTAATTGTGAAATTTCTGAGTATCCTAACATTCAAATGCAAATGTTTATTTTAAATTCGAATAATATTAATTTTTTATTCACAATCTCCTCATCACAGGCAGGCACAGCACTCATTTCAGCATGTGTTCTGTTTGTGTGTGCTGTCTGCGTCACTCATAGCACGTGCCTATCTCGTGCACTATATCGAACATTTCTATCGATATCGAAGAAGGTGTACCGTCGATAAATATCGATACCGTTTTAACGCCCAGGCCTAGTATAAACTGTTTCTGTAGTTTTTTCAGTGTCATAACTCACCTTTTGTGTTTTGCTTTATGCAATTCATTTTTTGATAGATACTATACCATATATTTTGATGTATGTTTTGGTTTAGCTACTTCTTTATTTTGTGTATGACATGAACTCGTAAGTAAAAGTATGAGGGTGTTACAAAGATGGCCAATTAATGAACCCTTTCCTTGAAGGGACATTTGTTATTTTTGGCTATAGGCTACTCTGAAACTGTTGAAGGTTATGGGTCAGTCATGGTTTAAATGCTTCACCAGACTGAAAGGGCAATTTGGGATATTAAAACAAGCCCGTCCTTAATTAAACAACACTAGCTTGTATAGGCTTGTTGTTATTTTTTAGCTCTGTCTTTGCCATTCCACCCCTAATCCAGTGAACATATTAGCAGCTACAGAAAGTGACAGTGCACTTCAAATCTAATCTTATTATAGTGGCCATATGAGTATTTTCCTCAAGGCGATGAGTGACTTCCGTTTGTCTCTTTGCTTTTTCTTATCAGGCTCTGATGAAGCCTGCCATTTATCCAGCCATTGGATGTTTTCAACAGCAATTAGTTTTCGAGGAATATGATCATGAAATGCATATACAGAACATTTTCTGAGGCTCTGTGTGTTGGTTTCACAGGCCTGCAATAAGATTAGAATATGATAAACAACATCCCCAACTTAAAAGTGTCTTATTGCATGACAGTTAAGTTTTGCAGCATGTGAGCGACACATTTGCATTTTTCATTTCTGTAACCATTTTAACAGGTTGCGATGTTGCAATATCGATTAATAAAGACTTATTTTCACACGTTATGTTGTGACATCAATGCACATTTGTAAACTAATACGTTTTCATGTTTGCATCACATGCCAACTCCAGATGAGTCACGATAAAAGAGCTCAAAGATTTGTAAAAGCAAACTAAAATGGCATGGTTGCTTCAGCAAAAGTGTTTTTATCTCACGTTCGCTTTTGTTAACACTATTGGGTTGGTTTAGTGTAGGTGCTATGTTATTTTCAAAAGTGACAGAGCATTAATCTTTTTGCGCTGCTCACCAAACATTTCAGTTCCAAACTGCTGCGATACGTAAAATAAGCAACGTAAGAAAATGCTGCCAGATTCACGTTGATCTATTTTGGTTAAAAATAAGCACGCTTTGATCGCCACACATTGGACATTTCACTTTGAGAGTGGTTAGAAATGTACTAGAATCACGATAGTATTATTTTGCAGAAATGTCACCACTGGCACGTTTTTTTTTTTTTTTTCTGGTGAGTCTGGGTTGGTAAGAATCATTGTGCAGTAGAAGTTGCAGCGTTGCAAGTACAGCTGGAGTTGCACACTGAACCAAAGTCCTTTTACCTCAAGTCTGTTCACCCACCTGACAGCCATCTTGGTAACTTATGTGGTTTAGGTACGTAATGCACAGAATGCATCTCTATTTGAATGGGGAACAATAAAAATCTTTCATAAATATTGCGTCTTTGCTAAAATCTCACTAAAATGACTGGTCTGTTTATTGCTTCTTATACGTACTATGTCTGGAGAAACTTACCAGAAAATGCCATCATTTTTTTCTTTTACTTTTGTATATAGGCTTTTATACAAGTAAGCTAAAATTGTTAGAAAAAAGCACTAAAAAGACTATTTGGATGTAAATTTGCTGCCCCTGAAATTTCATGACATTTTATAATTATGACGGTAATTAAAGGAAGTACTCAGTGTGCTCACACAGACATAACTTTATTTTCTGTATAGACCTCCAGTTCTGTTACACAGCAGAAATGCTGTCACAACTTGTGCCTGCTGTTGCAGTTACACTCCTACGGACACAATATGTGTGAGACGGGCACAATGCTTTCTGTAGCACATTTCCGCGAGTGATGTAGCATGTTTGGATTTGCACACTCAGTCTTCTTATTGTGCTAGTTGCTTTTCGTTTGCAGGTGCCGATCTGCACTGAGAGTGTTTGTATAGGCTCTGTTATGGTGCCAAACCAGCACAGTCGCAAACCAGATGAAGTCCGAAGAAAAGAGGAACTGCTACCGCTTGCAACAGATTTTATCGACCAGTACTACACATCAATCAAAAGGCAGGAGAACAACTTAAATCTAATGCACACTGTACCATATTAAACATCTTTCATCACTGCAAAAAATATATACAGTATAATAGATCAGAATAAAACGATATATTTTATATAGTTGTATTTTTTGAACTACAGAAAGATGGATATATATTTAGATTTTATATTTAAAAAACAATTATACATAATTTAGTTGAGAAGCAAAACTGTCACAAAGATGACTTTTTAGATTCAAAATGACTTTTTACACATTTTTTAATACGATTCTTTTTTTTTTTCAGAGAATATATTTTGAGTTAAGTTTATCGTTCTTACACCATTGCCATTTTTTCTTAAACCTAGATTTTGACTTTAAAACTAGCCATTCGAGTAAAGCAAGTACACATAATTTAATATGCATTATATATTCTCCAAAAGACAAATATCTCAAATTAATTTATGCATTTATTTTTTCAAGACAAAAAAATTATTTATTTATCTATCTATGTATGTATGTATGTTGCAGTACATAACTTCCCCTTCTAATTGCAGTAATTTTTTTCCAAATGTGCCTTTTATATGTTTGGCTTCTGTCTGAACAGATGCGGCTCAAAGGCCCATGTTGACCGGCTAGAAGAGGTTAAAAAAGAAATAGAAACTTCTGGAACATATCAACTGAAGGACACAGAGCTGATTTACGGGGCCAAACATGCATGGAGAAATGCAGCTCGCTGTGTGGGACGGATTCAGTGGTCCAAACTACAGGTATTGTTTTGCTTTGTTTTTTGTTTTTTTTGTCATACAGGATTGTTCTTCCAAAAAGCATTCCTTCATCAAACCATTCCCTTAATCTTTTCAAGGGTACAACAATGTGGTGCATATTGAAATGCAGCGAGAATGAAAAAAATGATGTGTCCTAAAAAGTGAATTTCTCTCCTTTGAGGTGTTCGATGCTCGAGACTGCACAACCGCTCATGGAATGTTTAATTACATCTGTAACCACATCAAATATGCCACCAACAAAGGAAACCTCAGGTTAGTGAGGCCATTTTTCACTAACTCCTTTCACTATCTGTCTTTTTCTGCATCTCCTTTTCCCTGCGACTTGCCTTCTTCCCTGTCAAAGTGAGTTTTCCCATTCTCTCTTTGTCACCTTGTTCCACAGCCCTCAGTACAGCACCTGCCACAGCATTGCCGAGCACTGGCACCGCTGCCACGTTACAAAGCTAATCATACACGACACTTACTCTCTGTTCTGTTTAATTAGCATCAGTCTAACAGAATGATTAGAACCTGAGAGAGTGAGAGAGGGGTGAGGAAAGGGGAAAATTAAAACAAGAAGAGAGGAAACACTTTTATACAGTCAAAAGCCCCCGCGCTTGCTTCTTACATCATCAGGACCTGTCAGAGGTCTCCTACACTCTTTTTCCACACATAAACAAATCAAGGCAACAAGAAAAGCTCCTCAGCGCTTTTTCAAACAGGCTGGTGACCCAAATTTCATCCAGAGTTGTATTTCGAGAGTGACGGGACTTGTTATTTAGATTAGTTGGACTGACACTTTGTGCTCTTAGCTGTTGAACGTCAATGTGATGTATTTTCAGCAATGAAGCATGATTATGTTTGCTTATGGAACAGATGGGGAAGTTTTATTTCAAAAGCACAATAAATGACAAAAACTGTACTATATAATTACCAATATTAGGATTGTAATGCTATATAATTAGCATTAATCTGCTTTAAAAAAAAAAAAAAAACACTGGTTAAACCAGTTATTTAATATCTGTATTGCACTGAACAAACTATTTTGACCAACCAACAAACTTAATTATCAATATATATTTTCCAGAAGTGAATTATTGTACATTTTAAATGTATATATCTTTTAAAAGTTTATTGTGAAGTGCATTCGCATGACCTCGAAACTAACAGCGCTATATAGATGATATATAGTACATCCAAGTTTACACCCACTTACTGTAAATGCATAATTGTTTATATATCTTTGCAAAATATAAGCTATATAATTACATGTGTCTATATGTTGAGTTGGATATATAAGTAAATCCAACTTTATTCGCGTAAAAAAAGTACATGCACTTACAGTAAATGCAGCAGATCTTGGCTGTGGGATTAAAGTCACACAATTTTGATTTCATGGAGTCTGTAATACTTACTGCCTGTATTGGAGGATTTCAAGTATAAATCCACCAGAGGGATCTCAGCATTACCCCTTGTCTCTGATGTGCAGATCGGCTATTACCATCTTCCCCCAGAGGACAGACGGGAAGCATGACTTCCGGGTGTGGAACAGCCAGTTGATCCGGTACGCAGGCTACAAGCAGCCTGATGGATCAATTCTCGGAGATCCGGCTTCAGTGGAGCTTACAGAGGTGAGGTGGGAAGCTATATTGCAATAGCTTCGATTGTCAGAGTCACAGGCATCAAAAAAGGCTCCAACTGACATATTGAATGAAGCATGTTACCAGTACACACAAGAATAAACCTTTTGTGACATCATGGGCATTTCTTGTTATCGCTGGGTTGATGTTTGTTTAATTTAACAGTTGTTTTAGGGCAATGCAAAATCCAGTTTAAGCTGGTGTCTGTGTTTTGGAACATGGTAGCTGGTTTCTAGCTGAGCTAAAGAAGTTGTCAGCAGGTCCATGATGGTCATTAGCTTTGTGACCAACCAACATATTCCAAAAAAACATCTGTAATGTTTGTTTTTGACTTGTAGATCTGTATACAGCAAGGATGGAAAGCTCCAAAAGGCCGTTTTGACGTTTTGCCCCTTCTTCTCCAAGCCAATGGGAACGATCCAGAGCTTTTTGAGATTCCTGATGATCTTGTACTTGAGGTTCCCATTATACATCCAAAGTAAGAAGAACCAAACATATTGTAGAGTTTTACTGGGGTTCAGACGGTTTGATGCTCGTCAAACTTGTGTAGAAACAACACAGAATCACATCAGTGCTTAAAACATTTTGCACCTCAAATGTTCATCCACCCAGAATCTGATAATGGTCTGCGTCATACAGTACATACCGAAGGGAAATCTCATATCAGAGAGGCTGTAATGTGCAGAGCTTCAGGATGCATAGCAACAGAGAACTCAAGCTGAGAGCTTGCCTCTTATGCACGTACATTCAGGAACGTGGGCTAATTTGGCATAAAACTTGTCCTTTTTCCAGATCCTGCCTCAGTTTGCTTGTTTAATTCTGTCTGTTTGACACCGATGTGTCTCAGATGATCAGTTACTTGGGTCCTGAGATCTAGATAAGACTGAATTGTCCCCCTCAATCATGCATTTATATCTTTTTTTTTTTATTAATAAGTGTTGAAAAAAGAATTTAGCCTGAGTTACCATTAAATTAAGCATTGATGGCTGCTGACTTCCTGTTTCAGAACTCAAATGTCATGCAGATAAAGTTAAACTTCTCATCAAAGAGTAAAAGTGGACAAATGCAATTAAATTGAATGAAATTAATAAATTATATAAATAAAATAATTTTCAGCTCTATGTTCTTGCAATTGGGTAAAGTAAAACAGAACATTTTGCTCATACACCTCCCATGTGCAAAAAGAAACAATTTTTTAAGCGTAAATGAAAGTGACTGTGGTGCTATTCTTATTCAAGAAATCAGATTAGGGCGTTCTTGAGGATTTTAGAGTAAACCTTGAATTCAGTGTTGAAGGCTAGCTAAAACATACTTGTTTTATACACTCATTGTTCCTGTTTTAAAATGTGTGGGTGTTTTATATACCGTATATATATATATATAGCATGTAACTTTTACCTGAATTGACATAATGCCCATTATTGAAAGTTTTCCTCAAACTGCTCAAAGAAATGACTAGCCAAATAAACATATGTAAATAGAGGAGATGCATTTACATATTATTTATTTTGGGGAAAAATGCTGATATTATGCTGCGACAAAAATGGGCACCATATTTAGTGCAATAATTGTGTGAATACTTCTGCATGGATCAGCCATTCCACCAGAGTACTTGTGTTTTCAGCATTAATAACAGACACAGGCGGATTTGGCCTCTTAGCGCAACACCTGAGAAACCTGCAGGTGCCGGTTTAGAGATAATGACAGTTTTGGCGATGCTCACTAAGTGCGCATTTACTTACAGAGAAATTATGATGGAAACTGTAAACGGAATACTCTAAAAGCTTAATGGTGTACATCTGCATATGCCAAGATATTCTACTGACTACATTATGTTATGCAAATAAGCTCAAGAACATTTCACTGAAAAACATTTCTGCATGCAACTTTTCTCCCTGAGCTGGGTTCAATATTGACCGTCCTCCTGTCTGTGTCTGTCTAGGTTCGAATGGTTTAAGGAGCTGAATCTAAAGTGGTACGGCCTTCCTGCCGTGTCTAACATGCTGTTAGAGATCGGGGGACTGGAGTTCACCGCCTGCCCCTTTAGCGGCTGGTACATGGGGACTGAGATCGGTGTCAGAGACTTCTGCGACAGCTCTCGATACAACATACTTGAGGTACCATACTGTACCAGACAGCCATAAATCACCACTGCACCATTGAGAAAATCTCAATTTTTTTTACTTTTTACACTGCATTACACAGTTTGAAACCAGACTACATTACATTTGATCATTATAAATGTCATGCATATGCATTAGACATTATTTAGGAAATTAGGAATGACACGTTTGTGTTTAATGAGCCATTGCAATGGATTAAGTTGATTATACGGTATATTATGCATTGTTTATCCTGTTTTGAATTGCTCGCTTTAATTTATGCAGATTTTAATTCATAAACATGCTGTTTTTAATCATCATTATGGTTTTTATACTCATTCAGTATTACAATCGCTCTTCCACATTTCCTTTATACTCTGAAATAAATTCACTTACAGTTTTAACTTCTAAAAGACATTGAGCCACTAACAGCCCAGTTGGCCTATATATACTCAGCTTGCTTTACCACATATAAAATATATACTGAAATATATCCTAATCTTCTATAAAATATAGAAAATCATCTATAAAATAATTCACCCACCTTCATGTTATTCCAAACCCATCTGATTTTATATATCTGCAAAACTAATTTAAAAACTTTTAAGAATCAGCCTTCAGATCAAAAGGTTTTTAAGATCATGAGAAACACATATTCATGTCAGGTGTGTCCAAACTTTTGACTAGAAGTGTATTTTTAGATAGTCTTGACGGTCGTTCCAGATCTCTATAGAGGCAGATCACAAGTGGCAGTTCTATTAACCTTGGTTCAGATCCAGAGAGAATACAGTATGAATAGTCTCTCTGTACAGTATGATTAATTCCCTTCATTTCAGGAAGTAGCTACAATGATGGGGCTGGACACGAGGAAGACTTCATCCCTGTGGAAGGACCAGGCACTGGTGGAGATCAACATCGCAGTCCTGTATAGTTTCCAGGTAGGGTGAGCACACATGGATGGGTGAATTTCATAAAAAAAAAAAAAAGTCAGAATCATATTCAAAATCATAAAATACAGTCTATAAAATACTTACTACCATTTAGAGTTTTAGACAATGTGGCTTTATTTTAATGCAAATTAAGTCTGATACTTGAATTGTTAATGTTGTCTGGAGATAGTAACAAAAAATAAACTATTAAATAATTAATTGAATATAAATGATCAAATAAACACACACATACATATAATACTGTTATTTACAGTAACAAATAAATATCATATTTTGAAAATCATAATCAGTATAATTTACAGGCAGTGCAATAAATACACAATATAAAATAATTTTTTACTTTAAAAAAATCAGGCTAATAATAATAATTAGATATGGAGATGTGCTGATTTGTACTATAAATAATGTCACAACACCAAAAAGAAGCCCCTATAAAAATAGGCAATATATATAATTGGCTTTACATAAAAATAGACATTATACAAAATATAATTTCTAATTATTTTTTTTTCTTTTGATTTTGTTGTCAAACACAACCTAGACATGTTTTTGACAGGCTTTGTGAGGTTCACCCACATGTAATCTTACACTCTTAGTCTTATTTTCAGTCACGTTTATTTCTTTTTGCCAGTATCTCATTTTTTCAGTTCATCTCTTTACACAGCTTCTCATAGAGCCTAAAAGCAAATCCCTGCATTCACATTCATGAAGCATTCATAAAGACTCATCCAAGCAAATAAAACATAAACCGGCTTTCACAAATCAAAAGCCTGAATCGCTTCTGTTCTATTTATTAGAGTTAAGCACCTAGGACATTTAACAGAATGCTCCTGTGACTGAAGAAATATTTTTATTGATATTTATTGCACTCCCCCTGCAGTTTGTTTACTCACAAGACCTTATTTCTTGCTAAAAGGCTTTTACAGAACCGTTTCAACACTGATAAACTAATTAGATGTTATTAAGTAGCTGTGCTCAGTTTTCTTATCTTTCATAATTGCGGATGGAGTCAAAACAAT
The DNA here is from genome assembly GCF_001515625.1 of Sinocyclocheilus rhinocerous. Lineage (NCBI taxonomy): Eukaryota > Metazoa > Chordata > Actinopteri > Cypriniformes > Cyprinidae > Sinocyclocheilus > Sinocyclocheilus rhinocerous. The sequence continues at coordinate 137,142 of NW_015642448.1, read as the reverse complement.
GGCAGATAACAATTAAATCTACTTGGAAAACTAGACGTGCTGCAATGCAAGCCAATCTGAGGATTTAATTGCAGGTTGTATTGAATTACGTCAACATGCTGCAATAAGTATCACAAGCTATCTAAAATGCATTTGATAATAAGAATGCACACAATTATGGACATTATAGCTGTTTGTATGCTGAAAAAAAACATACTGGACTTCTGTCAGATTAAAACTAAATAAAAATATTATGGACATTTCCATTGTCATGCATTGACATTTTATTGCATTTAATACTTTATGATTCTATTAAAGAACATCTGATAATTGTAAATTGTAGTATAAAAAAGATTATATATTTGTCATAACAGATACTTTAGAATATTAAGTAAACCCAAAAATCAACAAGAAAGTATTTAACTTCTGCATTTACTTAATTTACAGTATAGCTGGTCAAAAGCATGTTTTTTTGAATGAGGCGCTGCTTGACTAACTTTACCAGCTTGATCAGAAAGACCATACTGGTCGATTATGTAAGGGAAACAGGTCAATTTAGCTCAAAGGGAATCATTTTGTCGGAGACACGGAGTTGCGGCAAAACTTAACTCAGAACACGAAACTCTCAACGGAAAAGAAAAGAAATTAAAGTAGAGGAATAGAAGTAAAGTTTGACGAGACTAGGTGGCATTTCTCCTCATGGGACATGTTCTGTGAGGACCAGAGAGGTTAAAAGGTCTCCTAAGGAATTTCAGTCTGGTTCTTTTCTTCAAGGTGGGGGGAAAGTCAATCCAAAGAGCTCGTGATCGTGATTACTATCACTGGTTTACATGATGGTCATGCTGTGCATCTCTTTGACCATTAATCTTGCTTACTTGCCCCAAAATTGACAATCTCCTTCCTGAGTTGTTATGATCAGTGTGTTCTTTTGTGTTAATGTTGAAAGCTGTTCTGTGAAAGGGTTGGTTAGTTAGGCTTGCTTCAGACTGGCTGGCGCTAGGATCTGATTTATGAACATCCTGTTGTCTTCTGCCTTTCTGTGGAATTCGGCTCCTCGTGTTTCAACCATGTTCTTGATCGAATCTTAAATTGTCTGATTGGGTCTGATACCCTACAATTAGCTTCATTTAATCTTAGTTTTGGTCTGATCTGGTCTGACTCTTTCCAAATTTTCATTTGCAGATGTCAAAGGTTACCATAGTAGACCATCATTCAGCCACCGAGTCCTTCATGAAGCACATGGAGAATGAGTACAGAGTGAGGGGAGGCTGCCCGGGTGACTGGGTTTGGATAGTGCCGCCCATGTCAAGCAGCATTACACCTGTTTTCCATCAGGAAATGCTCAACTATCGCCTCACACCTTCTTTTGAGTACCAGGTATGTCTTTTGTCCAGTTTGCATTGAAGTAATATCACAACTTTGATTTTCACTTATGAGTACAATCATATACAGTATATGCATTTTTGTGCCTAATTTACCATCCAGGTTTCTGAGGCAGTTAAGCTTTCTGTTAATTTGGAAATAGCTAAAACCTCTTTTTGCAGACTTGAATGGTGATGTGACCCCAAAATTATTTTAATTCTTAAGCCAGACTTAAAATGCATGGATGTAATTGCGTTAGGTAAAGTAAACAAGGTGGCATCTATTATGAAAAAGAAGCACAAAGACATTTCAAGCAAATCGTTTCACAAAAATAAATTGATTTGGTTTTAAATGATAAAACAGTAAATATACCATTCAAAATGTTGAATATTTAATATACAATAAAGGGTCCCACTTTATATTAAGTGGCCTTAACTACTATGTACTTACATTTAAATTAATCATTTGGTACAATGGTCTTATTGTGTACATACATGTTTTTACATTGTACTTATATTTAAAAAAAATACCTGCATGTAATTACATCTGTAATTAATTTCTGTAATTACATTTATAATTACACTGTTGACCCATCCCTTACACCTTAACCCATCCTTAAACCTACCCAGACCACCAAACCTGTCTCTAACCTTACCCATATCTCACCTCAATAGCAGCAAAAGTGTTTTGCAATACAATATGAACACAATAAGTTAATTGTACTTATTTTTTTGATGTAGGTACATAGTAGTTAAGGCCACTTAATATAAAGTGGAACCCAATAAAGTAAGTATACATTTCCGGGTTTAAGGACTCTTTGCAGAACTCTATTACAACTTGATCACAATCAGCCTGTAGTTCTCATAATTAAAATATGCTCTGCTACATTCGTCACTCTCTCTTTCTTTCACTGTCCAGCCTGACCCGTGGAACACTCACGTGTGGAAAGGAGTGAATGGGACGCCCACAAAGAAAAGAACGATTGGATTCAAGAAACTTGCCAAGTGAGTGGGTGAAGAGCTCGAGACCTTTAGCTGTTTGTTTTTGTCTCGAGCACAAAGTGTACATTGAGTTTAACCTGTATGGCGCTTACGAAGGCCGGCTGTCTGCAGCGCTCCACATCTTTGCCAGCCTTTTGTTGTTATTATAACCCATAGTCCAGGAACTTCAGCAGGCGGTTGTGTTAATGGCTGTTTAAGAGTGCTCTCCACCATATTTTCCTCGTTATTATGCTGAGAATAGCGTGAGTCTAACTCACTGAATCACACTCAGGTGTAATCAGGTTTCTTTCAGTGTCCCTTCAGCGTTCAGCCTCTGAGCTATTACAGTAATTGCCCACAGGATATACTCTAAGTAGCTACGTTTATGTGACTGTGGTCTCGGAAATGAGGGGGAAGTGTCTGTTAGTGTGTTAAACTCTCGTTGAGAGGTGGTAGAAGAGATCATTTTTAGGAACGCAGATGCACGTTGTCATAATTGATGAGATTTTAAGTCAAGTCAAGTTGCCTTTATTCATATAGCTCGTTGTACAATACTGATTGTTTCAAAGCAGCTTCACAGTAATAAACAAGAAAATAACCGAATCAATTATACATAGTCCTTAAACAGTCTTACTTAAACAGCCTCAAATTTAAGGTCATAAAAAGACTTTAATACCTGCAGATTGCAGATTTGATCTCCTTTAACAATTTAAATGAGGAGCTTGAATCGAGTGCATTTCAAAATAAGAGTTCTGTGTGTTCCAGGCTTGTTTACAATTAAAAGTCCTGCATTATTATGCATATTTTTCTCTTGTTATTATTGGAATTTCAAATACGCAATAATTGTATCTACATTTATTTTAACGTAAATTCATTTGATTTTTCTCTGGGCTGCCATCACAGGAAGGCGATTTTTGTAGAATCGGCACAATAATCTGTAATCTGTCTTTCTGTAATCTCATAATATTATTATGTCAGCAAAATCTAATATTGCTTGGCTTCTAATTCATATATATTGATATGTTAGTACATAAACCAATTTTAGTACATATGTGTATATTTTAAACTGGCAGTTTCTCTGTTTTTCAGTTGAATGTGTGCCTGTTTCATAAAGTATAATATTCTAAGATGCATGATTTATTTTGAGATTGTATCATTTTGTTCTGAATGGACATTCATTTTATTTGTGCAGATCTTAAAAAAGGTCTTAAAAAGCCTTAAATTTGATTTTAAAAATCCTATTGTGTCATTATTCAGCCCAAGTCAGTTCACTGTTGATTCAGTTCAGTTCAATAACTGTGTAAAGTTCACTGATTTAGTGCAACAATTCATCTTTGTTGACATATCCGTGTCTGACATGTTTGTGTGCCACTTGCAGGGCTGTGAAATTCTCCGCCAAACTCATGGGACAGGCCATGGCCAAGAGGGTCAAAGCCACCATCTTGTTCGCCACAGAAACTGGGAAATCGCAGGACTATGCAAAAACTCTCTGTGAGATTTTCAAGCATGCGTTTGATGCCAAGGTAAGAACGACAGGCTTACTGAACCGCACATAATAGATTGACATCTGTGTGTGATTCTTAAAACCCTTCCCATCTCCCATTCATCCCGAATGAATGCCTCCTGTGGATTTGCACGTAAGCATTGATGTAAACAAAATGACAAAGAATACTGATATGAGACACATGTATCCCCTTGGTTTCACAACCAAACTCTCTCTCTCAATTCAATGATACAGATTGCAGAGTGAGAAAGCTATTTTCACACCAAAGCGTGCTTTGGCACCATTTCTTTTCCTCCAATACCATCGAATGCCAAGAATCGACTCACCCAGGCATTGAGCTGTAGGTTAAGATAAGATCCCGTTACACTGAAAGCTATGTGCGGTATAAAACAAGAGTATTGAGTGGATCACGTATTTAGCCTTGGGATAGCAGTTAAATGCAAAGTTATTTTTAGAATCTAGCAGATTAATCAATCTTGTTCATATGCGCTTGTTATTACGTGATTTACATGCAGATGGCGCAGATATACTGCTTCTCTTTCCTCATGCCCTGAAGGCATTTGCTCTGCCACATGCACTGATGCATCTTTTCTGTTAATTGTATCATGGCGCATTAGCTGCTTGTTAGGCGCCGTACGAACTGTTCATTACCTCTACACCCCTTTTGGCGGTACGTCAGGATCAAGAGATAACGTGCCTCCCATTCTTGATGCACATTGTATGGTTTTCACACTCGAAAACGTTGCCTAAAATCTCTCCAAACACTGATCTAATATCCAAACTTTTGCTCCGGGGCTACAAATGACGGAAAAACCAATCACATCAAAATGGTCATGTCTAGTGGATGAAGCGTTATTTATGTTTTCACAAACAGTACAAATAACTAGATTACGTGCTTGCTGGTGCAAAAGTGGCCACTGTGATCCTTGGGTGTTTTAAGTGGTTGCTTACTGGCCCAAGTCAAGAAAGTCCCTCCACAAGTGCTATATTCTGAGTTATAGACAAAGCTTGGGTCCCTACTTCAGTTGAAATCAGTTTAGTTGTCGTAGCTCAAACATATGAGTGTAGTGTAATACTTAGAGTTTGGGATTTGAAAGTGTAAATGAAAGCCTTAACCTTAACTAGTGCTCCGATAAAACTTTAGAATAGAGAACACATAAGAAATAAATGAATAAAAGTAATGTTCCGTGGCATTAGCAGACATGTTACTGTTGTGGGAAAATGTCTAAAATAAAAAGTGGCATAAAACAAAAATAATAGTAATGCAGTTTTTTAGATGGGTAGTCTTTGTGTAATTTACTTTTTGGAAAGTATACTTTTTGGACATTAAAATGATCAAAAGATACAGTAAAAAAAATGTATAATGTTACAAAAGATTACTGTTTCAAATAAATACTGTTCTTTTAAACTTTCTATTCATCAAAGAATCCTGGAAGAAAATGCACCAGTTTCCACAAAAGCAGCACAACTCTTTTCATCTTTGATAATACTAAGAAATGTTTCTTGAGCAGCAAATCAGCATGTTAGAATGATTTCTGAAGGATCATGTGACACTGAAGACTGGAGTAATTTTTTTTGCATCACAGGAATACCTTTTAAAATATATTCAAATAGAAAACAGTTTTTGTGAATTGTTATAATATTTCACAATATTACTGTTTTATTGTATTTTGATCAAATAAATGCAGCCTTGATGGACTACTTTCAAAAGCCTTGAAAAACGTTTACCAACCCCAATCATTTGATCATATTGTCGCTGCCAGTTGGAAACCAAACCCGCTACTCTTCAGGAAACGAGAAAATCCCTGTCGTTTTTTAATAATTAAACACAGCACTGTCAAAGTTGGTGTTATGGCCTTACATATGGTCAGACACTTGCATGTGTCTTTATATTATTAGCTTTTTACTAAAGTTCAAATAGAGTTATAAGGTTTTTAACCAGCGAGTTTCGGAGGTATGTGTTTTGTCCGTCATTAGAACGGCCACATCCAAGACCGTAAGTGCACTGAATTATGTTTTCATCAGCTTACAATGTCTATTGTAGTTATGTGGGCACTCAGTTTTTCCTGTTGTTGGATACATTTGGCCAAAATCTCATGTTATAAAAGATGAAGTAGTATGCAAAGGCTTTAAGATGTGAGTAAACGGCAAATGCTAGACTAAGACAATCTTCTACGCTCCTTAAATACATAAAACGTTAACCTTTATAGACATATTTTTTAATAAATAAAACTCTATACTAATTCAAACAACCAGTTCTTTAGTTACCCTTGCATCACAAGCAAGAAGAGACCACTTCCCCAAAATTCTCATTCTGTGAAGTGGAATTTTATTTATTTATTTTTTAATAATGGTCCAGTCACATTCCTTGACTCGCCCCACTTTTATGTCTATAATGAAAAGTGGCATAAAACACAATAATAGAACTAATGCAACTATTTAGATAGATGATGTTGGGATTGGGACTGAAGTTATAATATCATGGACCTATAGCAGCACAAGTGAGTTGTGTGATATGTACAATGCTATATTATTTGATCCTGCAGGTGATGTCCATGGACGAATATGACACAGTCGACTTGGAACACGAGACCCTTGTATTAGCGGTGACAAGTACGTTCGGCAATGGGGACCCTCCTGAAAATGGAGAGGTGAGTTATTAAAATAGAAGTTTGCTCTAACGCGCTAGTGTTTCAATGAGCACATCAATCATTTTGTTTTGCTTTGAATCAAACTGTCAACACTTCACAACACAACAGAATGTTCTCATCATGATGATAAAAGACTTCACACACATACTGTACATTGGAGAACCTGCATTATGCTGGCAGGTCCTGGTTGAATTTGTGATTGAGAACATGCGTGGGAAGGGCCAGTAACTTCTCTCCTGTTTTTCTTTCTCCCCTTTTCCATGCTGCAGAAATTTGGTGCGGCACTGATGGAGATGAGACATCCCACCACCAGCGTAGAGGACAGAAAGTGAGTGTGTGCGCGAGTGGAGACGCAAGCGAGTGATTTTCTTCTCGTCCTCCCACCCATCTGCTTTCCCATAATTAATTTTTTTCAGTGTTTCAGTTCACACACCTACACAGAGTCTAACATATATGCAACAGGCACACACATTAACACACAACATGCAGTTCTCCTCTCTTCTATATACTGGAACCATTCACATAAACGCACACAAAGAAACCTCTCTCTCTTTCTGTCTCTCAGGACGTACAAGGTGCGTTTTAACAGCGTCTCTTCATATTCTGATACCCGCAAATCCTCCAGTGACGAACCTGAATCCAAAGCCAACTTTGAGAGCACTGGACCACTTGCTAACGTGAGGTACTGTACTGCCTGAATTTGGAAAAATATGAAACTTTTTAAAAACATGTCTGGGTTATTCCACCTAAAAATTAAAACAAAGAAAAAATTTTGTTTCATAATCAATAATCATAATCATAATCAATAATGTTTCATAAATTATGCCACAATGCAAAAAAAGTTTTTGCATTAAAAAAGCACAATTAAGCACATTTCCTCCCAGATTCTCATCATATATACATATATATATATATATACTGAGAGAAAGGAAAAAATGAAATTGCATCATATGACCCCTTTAATGGTCCTAAAACAGACCTAAATTTCATAAAATTAATTTTCTTTATGGAAAGTATATTTACTTGTTTTCTAAAAAAATTTTTTTTTGATTTTGTGGTGACTTGAACTTGTTTTTATAATTTTCTCCTGTAATTTTCTTCTCTTTGGTTTCTTCCAGTGTCTATGTGGTCCCTCTGGCTTAAATTTAATCGCAATCAAAATAAAAATTTTTGGGGCCAATTTTTTTTTTTTTTTTGGAAGGATGTTTGATAAATTGTACCACAATGCAAAAACTTTTTTAATGCAAAAAGGCTTAAAATGGCTTTAATTGGTACGTGATCAATACAAATTAAATACGTGGTAATTTAGCACTATAAAAAATTCCACCTATTTCAACTTAAGAACATAAGTCCAGCTGCTGCCTTAAAATTTTAAGTATAATAACTTTTAAATTAAATTACATTAAAAAAATGTAAGATTTTGTGGTGACTTGGACTTGTTTTTATGATATTCTCCTATATGTCTTTATGTATGTATTTGGTTTCTTCCGGTGTCTCTGGCTTAAATTGAAGTTCATCAACTACTTCAGAACTAAATATACAAAGAGCAGAAGAACAGAGAACAACCATCAAAAAAAAAGAAGTTTAGTTTGAAAAGAAATTCCATCCTAAAGCAATCAAAAGACATTTCACACTTTTTGCAAATCAGCTTTGACTTGTGAGCTTTGCACGTATGTATGCGTATTCTTGCGTAACCTCCTCTCTGGCCTTGAATTTGAGCCTTTTTTAGTTTTCATAGTTTCAGGATCAAAGCTCACTGCCTCTGGCGTGATGTCCACAACCACCACTCTCTTATAATACGCTTCATTTTGTATATACAGTACATCTATTTGTTTGTGTTCATGTGCTTCAAGTGTTTTCAACACTCTGTTTCTCTCATGCAGATTCTCTGTGTTTGGCCTTGGCTCTCGGGCATACCCACACTTCTGTGCGTTTGCCCACGCAGTGGACACGCTGTTCGAAGAGCTCGGTGGGGAGCGAATCCTGCGCATGGGAGAGGGAGATGAACTCTGCGGCCAAGAGGAATCCTTCAGAACATGGGCCAAGAAGGTCTTTAAGGTACTGCCATAAGCGAGCAGTGGGCTACAATCACTACTTTGCATGTTTTATTATTTATTTTTTTCCATTGCTATTGACAATAAAAAAAGGAAGTACAACGTAGAAACTTGTTGTTGTAAATTATTAAACATCAAAATTAAGATGATATTGGCTGTCAAGTTTAAATTTGCAAGAAATACTTACATTTTGTGTTGTTCTTTACATGAAGTTACATGACATCAGAAGATTTGTAGTATTAGGTCAGTTTTTTAAAATTGTCATTGTGCAGAGTACAAGAACATACTGCACAGATAGTAAAAGACTACTGTTACAATACTTTTTTGGTCTTTTTGGCGCTTGATAATCACTGATTCTATATTTGAAAAAAAAACATTTTGTTCAGCATATGTTTTTGTAACAAAATGCGTAAATAACGACAAAATTATTTTTTTGGGGTCAACTATTATATTAAAAAGCCATTTAGTTGGTGTAGTCAGGTTGATTCAGAGGTACTGTATTAATACTATTTTTACCTAAATAAAAACAGTTAATTTAGATTATATTATTTTTTGTTGTTTTAATGTAGACATTTTAAGGCTAAAAATATTTGCAGTGTGTATTTCTTGTACTGCACGTATACTTTTTTATTATTATTATTTTAATTTAGAACATTTTTAAGACTAAAAACCTTTACAGTGAATATTTCTAGTACTGCACGTGCAATATTTATTTATTTATTATTTAAACATTTAAATCCTAAAAATATTTACAATGTATATTTATTCTACTGCATTTATACTTTGTAATATTTTTTTTTAATTTAGACATTTTTAAGCCTAAAAAATATTTACAGTGAATATTTCTTGGACAGCATTTATACTTATGATTTAGCATTATAAAATGTTGTCAAGAATGAATTTTGATCCTTTTTATCCCAGGCTGCATGTGACGTTTTCTGTGTCGGCGACGATGTTAATATTGAGAAAGCAAACGATTCCTTGATTAGCAACGATCGTAGCTGGAAGAAAAGCAAGTTCCGGATGACATACACAGCGGAGGCACCGACACTAACGCAAGGTACATTGCTGCTCTAGTACCTTCCATTCATCAAGAAATGACTCGTCATTTCAGAAAACAAATAAGCTTTTATCAAATGTAATGATACTTAAAGTCTACCCTTGTGAATGGCGAAGCTTTTTTATCGCCTCAAAATTTATGACGCATGCCAATTGAGTCTTGAAAGGCCTGCCATTTTAGCGGCTCATTAGCTCGACATGCATTGTCTCAGCGCCGTGTTAGCATTACCCAGAGGATTGTAAACACTTCCTTATTCAATTGATGAAAGTGTAAACAATGCATTTAGGGCTTCCAAGCCTGATTTCCAATGTCACAGAGTTTTTACCATTGCATCTAAAGTTCTCAAAATGATCTTGAAATGGGCGGCTCAGCGCCATCATTAGTTTTACAGCAAATCAAGTTGTAGGGCCGCTAAATTGCCTTTTGATGTTTTATATGGTCTAATTTCACACAGCACGTCTTTAACTGTTGATTGGTTTTTGTGTCCACTCTCAGCACTTTACAGCATCCATAAGAAGAAAGTTTACGGGGCCAAATTTCTGATGAGACAGAACCTACAAAGTGGCAGATCGATGTATGTTTTTGCTAATATTCTGTCTGATTTCTAATTTTCTCAGATTTACATTCTTATGAAAGTCTTTGACATTAGAGTTACACAGAGTTCTGCTTTAAAAAGCTTTGTGACCAATTCACCTTAGCAATCTGATATCATTTTCTAATGTTTGCCTATAGAGGATTGGTGTGTTTGGATGGTTCTAAACTAAATTTGACAGAAAAAAAAAAAATATATATATATATATATGGTAAAATACTGTATTAAACCATAAGAAGTTAAGAAAATCTTTTAGAGAAAATACATTTGCTTCTAGCTAAATTAATGTCAATAACAGAAAGCTCATTTCAATCTATTATTTGTATCTTGAGTTTTTATCAAGTTACTTTTATATTAAACATTTAAAAATGGCATATGAAATGCTTTGCAATGTCAAACTTCATTCGAGCCTATTCTAGCAAAAATACCCAAGGTGGGCAAAGCTTAGCGAAGGGTCAGTTTCTCTTGTGTATCTTTTATAATCTCTTTAATAATGACTGCAACTGTTTCATATTACCATGTTTTCTTACTTCCTGTCTTCCAGCCGATCGACTATATTTGTGCGTCTTGATGCCAACAACCACGAGAGCCTGAAATACTTGCCTGGTGACCATTTAGGCGTTTTCCCTGGCAACAACGAAGTTCTAGTTACGACTCTTATCGAGAAACTGGAGGATGCACCACCTATCAATCAAATTGTGAAAGTGGAGTTCTTGGAAGAACGAAATACAGCGTTGGGTAACTATGAAATATATACAGAGATTTTTTTTTCTTGCCATCATAAAAATATGCAAATATCTGAAACTAATTCAAAATGTAAAAAATACTATGATATGCAAAAGAGCATTATAGAATAACATTCTAGCTTCGTAGCATCTTAGAGGCTTAAATGGTTTAGTCATTTCTTGTGAATGTCAACTAATGAAAAGCAGCTTTCCAGAATAACTTGTCTTTCAAACATCTGCTTTGGTATCTTATGGAAAGTGACTGCATCTAGATAAAAAATAATGTGAAATGACATTCAGAGGAGAAGAGTCAGAAGAGAGACGTGATACTTCTAGTACTTCATCCATACAAGTCTGCCATACTCCCCAATCAAACATTATTTTGTGAACACAGAGGAAAGGCTTTCTGGATATGCCATTGTCTGCCGAACAGTGTGTTCATCAGGTATTCTGGCGAGCCAAGGATCAGGGTAACCTGGTCAATAGTGCTGGTCATGTCACATTTCCTTGAAAGTGAGCTAGCTTTCACTCGTAACACTTACAAAAATGACAATGGCAACCATCCATTCCACCTGCATACCATACCTAAAACAGCTATATTCTGAGGGTTTTATAAATTGTATAAATACATTATATATTATTTTTTATGTGAGATTTTAAAAAGCTTGCACTTATTGGTCACTATGTAATGCTTAACATCATTAAGCGTATTTGCATGCACAAACTGATTATGCTTAACCCGACAATGTGTCATATGAATGCATGTGAATGTTTCTTTTTAAACAGTTAAAAATGTATTTAAAAAAAGGATTTTGCTTAAACTTCGCCAGCATTCTGTCAGCTTATTCAATGTTTGCATGCAGCAATAAATTCAAATCTCCTGTAAATGCAATTCTTTTGCATTGTTAGGTTTTTATAATAAGCTTATCCTTGATAGTTATCAGTGCAGTCTGCATGTAAACACTCATTGTAACATTTGCATACTGAATTCAGATTATTATTCAATTGTAAAACACACTATGTAAAAACCACATGACAACTTAATCGCTTGATATAATGTTAAAGAATGAATGCATTGGCTTCATTATGATCCATGACAGAGATATTTAGATTAAATAGACAATTTTCGGCATCCAAAACTTCACCCACAGGGACAGATTTTGATGCTGTCATGCTATTCTTTTATTTCCTTACAAATCTGACTGAATCAAAAACGCTTTCAGTGCTAAATGATGTGCTTTCAATCAGGGTTTCAACTCTTGTGCTTGAGGCGCTGTTCCGTTTTCCCATTTGAGCCGTTTCATTCTGTTTGTTTTCTTTTGTTGAATTTTTTCATCATCATATAAGGTTATTTATCTTGCCTCTGTAAACACAAAATTGTTTCACAGTTGTCTTGCATTGAAACTATTTTTGATTTTTGTTTTCATACGGTCAGTACTAATAGGGCTGTGTACGAACATGGACGGAGCAAACGTTTTCAGAAATATCTCTCTGGATGCTTTAAACAATATCATGGCAATTTTTTGATGGTGGTTCCGAAGGATGTCCCTTTTTGATATTTCTTTACGGTGTTAAAGACACTGCATATCTTTTTTGCAGAGCTGTACATGTTTGATGGTACTGACAGGAAATGTACAGTCTATATCAGTTTTAATGACGGGACCTACTTGTCTTTTAAAAAGATTATCTGAAGTGAGATTTCTCACCCTACCTTGTTGAGAAATATGTCAGGATGACTGAAAACCGGCCAGTGACCTTTACAGAGGGAAAATGAGGTTGCTGCAACTCTTTCTCCTGCATCTGAAAATCATTACAGATGTGGTCTCATTGAAGCCTGCATTATTGTGGACAAAAGAGGTATTTTAACAAAAGTAGATGCCTTGGGCACATTATCAGTGTACAGTTCACCCAAAAATAAAAACTCATTATTTACTCATCCGCATGTCGTTCCAAACCCATATGACTTACTTTCTTGTACCGTGGGATACAAATGGCAAAGAAAATGGGCCTCAACAAATGATAAAAAAGCACAGTAAAAGCAGTCCAAATGACTTATACTATACATTTCAGGTCCTCAGAAGGCATATATTAGTGAGGAAAAGGGTCAAATTAAAGTCATTGTTTGCTTAAATCTTCCCCTCCACCAAAACTCTAAAAAGTTTTTTTTCATTCTTGAATGTCTGAATGTCACATCAAGTTACTAAATCACTGGTTAAATCAGGATTAAACTGGTCATATCTGCATTCTTGACAAATCAGAGCCTCTTTATCTTCTGCAGGTGTGATTAGTAACTGGACGGACGAGAGTCGTATTCCGCCCTGTACCATCTATCAGGCTTTCAAATACTTCCTGGACATAACCACCCCTCCAAGTCCCCTGCTACTGCAACAGTTTGCTCCTCTAGCGACTAATGAGAAACAGAGAAAGAGACTAGAGGTACTCAGCAAGGTAAGAAAACACTGAATAACTGCACACACTCATGCATTTCCCTAATTATCATGTAAGACATTTATTTGCATCAATACAAGCCGTGCCAAAGCTCAGTAATGATTTAAGACTCATTTTCACCCACTTCTTCCATATATGACAAAAGGCGTCACGTCGCCACATGCGTCCCTGCCTTTTCCGCCTCAAATCAGCAGTCATTTTCTCAGTTTGATAACTTATTAGCGCTGAAAATCAACCCCCTCCTCCCTACTTCCTTTTTTTCTCCCTCCCGTGCCTGTTTATTCTCTCTCACTCGAGCTTTTCAGTGTCAACACCAAGACATGGAAATATTTCTCTTTCATTGCCTCCCACTGAAACACTCGGTGCAATTTTTCGTAATATTTCTAAAAATGGCTGCTTAGTTAGTGAGTCATCCTTTCTGGTTCAGATGATTCTGATGAAGGAATGGATTGAACTAGAGGAGAAAGACAGAGGGACATTGACACTTTGCAGACATTCTTTCAGCTGAGTTCACATCAGTGAGGATGGCAACTCCCCACAGTTTCTCACTGCCTGTATAAAATGATACTTTTGTATAGTGTTCTATTCAAAAGTTTGGGGTAAGTAAGATTTTTTAAATGTTTTTTTAAAAAGAAATATCTTATGCTCACCAAGGCTGCATTTATTTAATCAGTAAAACAGAAATTTTTAAAAATATATTTTAAAAATATATATATTTTATTTCTGTGATGGTCAAGCTGAATTTTCAGCAGCCATTGCTCCAGTCTTCAGTGTCACATGATCCTTCAGAAATTGTTTTATTTTGCTGATTTGCTGATTTTTTTTTTTTATTATCACCATCATTGAAAACAGTTAATATTTTTTATGTAAACTGTGAAACATTTTATTTCAGGATTCTTTGATGAATAGAAAGTTTAAACGAACAGCATTTATTTGGAATGGAAATCTTTTGTAACATTATAAATGTCTTTGCTGTCTCTTTTGACCAATTTAGTGTCCTTGCTGACTAAAAGCACCAATTTCTAAAATTCAGCTTGATCAGCTTTTCAGATTTACAACCATAAAGGTCCCTTGCCATTGAGTTTTCTGTGCATCAATTAGTTATAATCACAATGTTCAGGTATTTCACTAAAATTCATAAATTCAGAGATGCAGTCAAAAACAATAAGTTAGTAATGGTAGTTTTTTTTTTCTTGAAGCAAATAGTCTATATGGTGAACAAACGGTCAGAAAAAGAAAGTACTGTAAAGTACGTGATTTGTGCGCCCCTGTATATTCTAGTCTTTTGAAGCCATGATAGTCTAGTAAACATAGCTATTAGAAGTATACAGTCTCTATAAACTGCAGTTTTTGGTTCCTTTTTTGTAACTTTGTTGAATGAGAAAGAACAGCCTGGACATTGTGCTAGATAACCTTTTATATTCGAAAAAATGCAGTGCCATGATGGTGAGTCGACAGTGACAGAATTTTCTCTTTAAGGAGAGATCTGAAAAGACCTTTCTGGCTTCATTTTGCACTCACATGACTAACACATTTCCGCAAATTAAAGTGTTGACAGGTTTTTTTAAATTCACTTCTTACTGTCACTCCACGGCACAAGGTGCTTGCAGAATGTTTTGAGCGATTGCCATTCATCCAGAGCGCATGTGCCAAACCAGAGCTACTGGGATATATGAGCGTATAATGATGTTATATGCTTCATTCTGTGTCTCCTCAGGGTTTGCAGGAGTATGAGGAGTGGAAGTGGTACAATAATCCCACCATAGTGGAGGTGTTGGAGGAGTTCCCATCCCTCCAGATCCCGTCCACCCTTCTCTTGACCCAGCTACCCCTCCTACAGGCACGATACTACTCCATCAGCTCCTCTCCAGACCTCCATCCAGGAGAGATACCCCTCACTGTGGCAGTGGTGTCCTATCGGCCCAGAGGTAAAAAAAAAAAAAAAAACCTCTTTTATAGCTCTTAATAGAACTTTTAGTTATGTTTAATTTAAAAATGAATGAGTTTTATATCAACACAGTAAAAATGCTTAGAATTTTTACACAAAGACTGTAAAGATGCTAAAGTAAAAACCTAATTGGTAACTGTAATTTACCTTACACCATATATGGAGAAAAAACGTATGTATGTATCATTATATGTAATTTTACTGTAAAATACTGTCACATTTGTGTTTTTGCAAGTTAAAACTATGGATTTCTATATAATTTACAGTAAAAAAAAAAAACAACAAAAAACAGTAAAAGGACATTCCCATAAGTCTCTGCATGACACATCATATGATTTTATTTCACATATGATTTTTTTCTTCTAATTTTTGTCATTAGTAATGTACATTAGGGTAATTTATATTGCATTTGATGTTATTTAGTTAATGTTTATTGCATTTTGGTGTTGTATGTTAGCCTGATGCTGTTTTGTCTTTGTGTGTACAGTATGACCCTGTGCTCTCTCTATATATGAGTATTGTCCGGCCTTGTTTTAAGGACAGGTCACTTATGATGAAATCTAATCAGTTACATGTTTTTCTGTTTTACCACCTGTGGTTATCAAAATATATTAATGTACAAAGCAGATTTTGGTAGTTTAAGTAAATTGGTAAATGAACATCATTTCACTTCTATCACAGAACAGATAGTAATAAACTTTATAAAAGATAAAAAAATATATATAATAAACGTAATAAAAGATAAATAAATAAAGCTACATAATCCATATATATTGGATGAATATGATGAGAAATTTTGAGTTCATATTGAGAAATCTTTAGATTGCCGAGTTTGGTATCTTGGTGATCTGTACACAGTTTGAGACATTATTGAGGTCTCTTATGAAACTCTAGATGTCACAGTTCTATTGTGTCTGTGCCTTCTGTGACCTAGTTTCTTGATTTGATTAGATTCACCTGCCCTTCATGAATTAAGTCGTTACCTTCTGTTTATTTATACTCCTCTCTTGTCTCTGTTGGTTGTCCGGTGTTGTCAGTTTGTGGATGCGTGAATGTGTAGTGTTTCCCGGTCGCTGTGATTTTGCCAAGTAAGACATGTTCCTGGATCAACATCTTTTGTTCATCCTGGATCAACATTACTGTCCAAAAATATAGACTAAACCCAATCCCTACCCCTAAACCTAACCCTACCCATAATTTATTCCTAAAATCAGTGTGAAATGATAGCTGATTAACAAGGGTGTTGAAGCACCTAACCCTGATTGTAAACCTAAAACAGATATTTCCTGAAAAGTTATCCCTCAATTCTGATTGGTTAATTAGAATGTTGTTCCAGGATCAACAAGGGTGTTGATCCAGGAACATGTTGTACTTGGTGAAATCACGGTCACCAGTGTTTCCCTGTCATTTGGTTTATTAAAAGATATTGAACTCTTCGTCGTCTTGCCTGCATGTGGATTATTACACATGCCAATCTGTGACAGAAGACCGGACCCAAACTGAAGTGTAGCGGTTTCTTTTTTATTTTATTTTTTTTATTTTGTGTGTCTGTGCTCAATGGACAATCCAGCTGCAGGGGGATCGCTCCCTTGAGGACCATACACAGGATATCTTGGACCCACTAATTTCCCAGACAACTGCCTGACAACATTTTATTACGTGGGACTTAATACCACCAACAAAGGCAAAGTTGTCCGGGGAAGGTCCTCGTGGGTGCCTAACCGCTTTTGTGGAGTGGATGCTGGTGAGCAATGATTCACCACTCACCGCCTTCAATGCCAACGAGGTACTTGCAATCCCCACTCCCAAACCAGAGCCCAGCCAGCCATCATCCCCACACAACACGGAGCTATCGTGTGAGCCCACCGCAGATGCGGAGCCAGAATCCGCCGCGACCAAAAGCACTAGAGGACGTAGCACGGATTTTCGCCCCCAAGCCCAATAATGAGTCTGACCAGATGTGTGAGCCGGCAACAACGCCCCTCCCAATGGGGATTCTCGTGGAGTATGAGGGCATGGAGGAAGGCCCCGCCCACATCCCCGCCGCCCCGCCCCCACTCATCACAGTGGACAACAAGGACTGTCAGTACTGCAGAAAGAGTTGGAGGTAATTAAACAGTACACTGAAACGTGGTATTATATACACAATCTATGCATTTATTAAATTTATTTCTAGTTAGTTGATTGATTAATTTGTGGCTTTTCATTTCTGTTCACAAAGATGCCTGATAAGAGTGTTTATACCATCTGCACTGTGATTGGCTGGATTAGCTCCACCTTGTCATTGTGTTCCGCTCACATTACGAGATCATGTGGCGATAATATCAAGCAGGTTTGAAAATGTCATAGCGTCTGTGATAGCTCGAGACCGGTTCGGATCACGTTGCTGACCTGCTCATACTTAACGAGCTTCGGCGACCGCAACGAGCACCGATTTGGTCACGATCCGGGGGTTTTGTCGCAGACTGTGGAAATCTGTCCGCGACAGCAAAATCCAGCCAAAAATCCTGTAGTGTGAGCCTGGCTTATCTGTCACTTCACTTTCTGCCAGCTGCAGCTTATGCCACTCCTGTTTAGCCTCAAGAACCATCACCTCTACTTTGGCCTGTTATTCTGCTAGCCCTGCTGAACTTCCTCACATCTTCAGTTTAGCCTGGATCCTGCACCTGCCACCACATCTCACTCCAGCCAAGCACTCAGCCCCAGCTCCACTGCTGTCCATCACCCCCTCTGCACACCCTCAGCCTGCTCTTGTCTATGTGGGTCCGCATCGGGGATTTCTACCATCAGCTCCGCCTTGGTGTGAGGTTCCCCTGTCTCTGCCTCCAGCCACAGGATCCGGGACTCCACCTCAGTCCTTCGACCCTCAGACACCGCCTTGGCTCCTAGCTCCCTCATCTTTATCATGGCTCGTCATCCTACTGGTTCCACCGGGCTCCCTCGTCCCTTCGGCTCCACCTTGGTCAGTCATCGACCATCCGCCGCCTCGGGACTCCACTCCCTCGGCTTCGCCTTGTCATTCCGTCCCTCTGGCTCTGTCAGGCTCCTCCATCCCTCTGACTCCGCCTTTATCCTCAGGTGATCCAGCTCCACTGTGGCTTTCCGGATCCCCGCCTCCATCACGGTCGCCGGAGCCTGCTGCTTTGGCTCGGCCCTCAGGATCCTCAGGGTCGCCCATCCTGCACACCTGCTCGGCTCTGTCTGGGTCACCATCCGTGATGGCATCATCGCAGCCAGGAGCTCACACCCCTGGATCCTCCACCCAGGTTTCCTCCATGGCTCCTCCCTCCTGCGATTCCGCCATGGGCCTTCGTCTTGGCTGGGCTCTTGTGATCCACCAGCTGTCTCCTCCTGCTCTGGCCCACCATCCATCTCATCACACTCCTGGCTCCTCGCTGGCTCCTTCCTCCATCATCGCCTCCCTGGTCCTGCTTGCTCCATCTTATATTTACTGTTGTTACTGAATTTTGATCAAATAAATGTAGCCTTGGTGAGCACATGAGACTTAATAACCACAAACTTGTCAACAGTAGTATTTTTGCTTCGTTTTGCTTTATTTGCTAGATCAATATGCAGAGGTGATGGTCACCGGAGACATATTTGAGATGTTGATTGTACCAGGTGTTGCATTGGTAATGCGTCTCTGCTCATCACTTTAACACCAGATGTTTAAAGCAGGTGTAAACAGGACCTGATGCTGTGTTTAACCAATGCGATCCACTTCACGGTGTTAAAAACGTTTCCAGTGCTTCTGTCACTCGTCTCAAACTGTGAGAGTCACACTAAACAGCCTCTCACTTTCAACAGTTACAATGACATACGGCCTGAAAACTCAAATTTCCCCAACAGCGGTATGGTGTGAATAATTGGGTGCTTAATAAGAGACTATGAACTTAATTAGCAATTTGACTGAAGTGCCTAATGAATTGTGTATTGTTGGAAGAGAAACCGGGCTGGTTGTCTGTGGTATTAGTCTGATTCTGACTGTTCATCTAATAACTGCTCATTTATTTTAAAGATAGGGACTACATAAAAATTAAATGATCAAATTAATTCTAGATCTGCTCATTTGCTGTTAAGCCTTTCTAGTTAACATGCGCAAAAGCGAAACTGTGATCTAATTTCTCTTCCACATTTTAAATGCATTGTAAACATGTAATTATGTGCATAATGGCGTGATTGCTGCTAAAATATAGCAATTTCACTCCATTTGAAGCGAGTGATGTCAGCCCTGCAAAGTCCTAAATTGCTAGGCGTTAGATCGGTGTCAGAGGGTGTCAGCTTAAAGGATTATGCGTTTTATTCTGGCTAGATGGAGAAGGTCCCATACACCACGGAGTGTGTTCCTCCTGGCTCAATAGCTTGGAAGAAGGCGATACGGTGCCATGCTTTGTCAGAGGGTAAATATAAACTTCTATATATATATATATATATACTTATATACTTCTTAAATATGTCCACTAATGGACGTTTTCTTGTGGATTTGATTAAATCAAAGGATGTATTTTCTGTTTCAGGGCTCCAATGTTCCGTATGCCAAAAGACAGCCAGGTTCCATGTATTCTGATTGGTCCAGGCACTGGAATCGCTCCATTCAGAAGCTTCTGGCAACAGAGACTGTATGATATTGAAAACAAGGGTAGGCTTTTGGTTGCTTCTGAATTTAAATAGTGCGTTTAAATGTACAGTTCTGAGAAAGGAAAGCATATTTTGTTTGATTAATTTGTTACCAAATACATTTATAAGTGTTTTTGTAGAGTAACATAAAAATGTATGTATCCATCCATCCATGTAAAGTATTTATTTTATGTAATTTGTTGTAATTGCTTGAACTTGCAAACTCAAATTTAAATGATTAATTAAAATTTCCAGTCCTGAGAAAGGTCTAGCATTGTTTGATTTATTTGATTTCATTCAAATTTAGTGACATTTCATCACTTTTTGTAGAATAAAATTAACATCTTAAGCTTTTAAGATATCTATCTTAAGCTTTTATTTTGTTTATTCATGTAATTTCTTGTAATTTAAATGGTGCATTTAAATGTCCAGGTCTGAGAAAGGTTTATCATTGTTTGATTCATTTCTAATGCAGTGACAAAATTAAAATTAAAAAATTAATTAAAATACAATTTATTTATCATTTATATACATTT
>NW_015642448.1:111583-116436 GCF_001515625.1 Sinocyclocheilus rhinocerous | reverse complement strand
AAATTTTTAATTAATACAATTTTATTTTTACATTTTATAGTTGATAACTATAAAAGTTGAGTTGAGTTTATAATTGAAAATTTGTAATAATTAAATAATTAACATAATTGCATGTACTTATACTTTAATTAATATACTTTGGCATTTGTCATTGAATTAAATCTTAATTTTGCCATGTTATATTTAATCAGGAATCAAGGCATGCCCCATGATCTTGGTTTTCGGTTGTCGGCAGTCACAGATTGACCACATTTACAAGGAAGAGACCATCCAGGCCAAGAACAAGGAAGTGTTTAAAGAGCTTTACACTGCATACTCCAGAGAGCCTGGGAAACCAAAGGTTAGAATATGATGCCTTGGCAAGTATTAGTGAGGATATTTCAAATCCATTTATACTCCAGCATTAGTGAGGATTTAGCTAGCTGCTCATGTGAATCATAGAGATTGATGAGAAAATGAAAAAATTAACCTTTTTGAAGAAAGTCTTTGTCTTTTGTTTTTTAAATTCACAGAGCAAGGCAAAGCATTTCTGACTGATCAAATAACAGTGGAACCATGCCTCGTGGCTCTTAGACATCTCTTTAGTCCCTTACCTCACAATTTCTTATTCTTTTTTTCCTCTCAGAAATACGTCCAGGATGTGCTTCGCGAGCAGCTGTCTGAAACAGTGTACAAGTATCTGAGAGAAGAAGGAGGACATATCTACGTCTGTGGAGACGTCACCATGGCTGGAGACGTACTGAAAACAGTCCAGCAGATCTTTAAACTGCATGGAAACATGTCTCTGGAAGATGCTGGCTTCTATATCAGCAAACTAAGGGTTAGATCCCACTTTTTCCAAACTTTATGCTGTAGTTGGTGGTGGTGCTATTCGGCCATTAATTTAAAACTGACCCTATATATGTTACATATAATTTTTATGTATAATCGACATTATATATAATTTATTTGAATGAATAGAATTTTATGACATTATATTTAGTATTTTATGAGTAATCGACAATTTATCAGCAAAACTAAGGATTAGATCACACTTTTTTCCCAAACCTTATACTGTAGTTAATGGTGCTATTTGGCCATTCATTTAAAACTGTCTCTGCGTAAGCAAAGGTAAATCAAGTACAAGGTCATCTAAGAAGTTTGTTTGTTTGTTTATTTATTTTTTAATTAATTCAATTTTATTTTTACATTTATATTCATTATTTAATGATTAATTGATAATTTATCAGCAAAACTAAGGGCTCTATCCCACTTTTTTCCAAACTTTATAATAAAGCGTATAGCGTTAGTTCTGGCAGGTCACGTGAGTCTCTCAGCTGATCCACATCTACCTATAGGAATATGACGCCTATCACGGCATTCCTATATAAGGTCTATTCAGTAATATTCAGCAGCTTTATCACTTGCTCAGGAGCAAATTACCCTCCTCCATCCCCAGCTCCTCCTTTTGCCACAGTCAGGACTTGGCTTTCTGATATTTTTTTGTTGAATTCGACTCCTTTTTATCTTGAATAATGTGGTTACACTTAAATATCATTAAGAACATTAATGATATCTGCTTTGCTCTGTTCTGTTTACACTGGGGTCAATTCATGACAGGCTGCATGGATGGGCAGGGAGTTTTTTGCCCAGAACAGAACCATACCGCCAAATCCAAACTGTATGCTAAGTGTCAATCATTTTGACAATAGTAGTCCTGACAGAACTGTAGTTAGTGGTGCTTTTTGGTCATTTATTTAAAACTGACCCTTTGTGTGCAAAGGTAAATCAAGTACAAGGTCATCTGAGAAGTTCTAGTTACTTGTACTGGTTAGTAGCTTATTTATTTATTTTATATATATGGTTTGTTTTTTTATGTATAATTTGTTGAATAAATGAAATTGTATTTTTACATTTTATTTTCATAATTTTGTGATTAATTGACAATTTATCAGAAAAATTAAAGGTTCGACCCCACTTTTTTCCAAACTTTATACTGTATTTAGTGGCTCCATTCAGTCACTTATTTAAAACTGACCTTCTGTGCAAAGGTAAATCAAGTACAATGTCATCAGAGATGTTCCAATTACTTTTTCAGACTGTTTTCTCCTTTTTCTCATTGAAGGATGAGCATCGATACCACGAGGACATTTTCGGTGTTACCCTACGCACTTACGAGGTCACCAACCGTCTAAGGTCGGAGTCTATTGCATACATCGAAGAGAGCAAGAAAGACACGGATGAGTAAGTCTTTTTTGCTTATTCTCCATCCATACTCCTCTCTCCTTGAGTCGCCTTGGGTTATCCGTGCTTGTAGGAGGACCTTGTGCCGTGTAGATTACTGTAGATACAGCCTCTGGACCAGCATCACTGAATGCCCGCCGTAACCATAGAGACGGAGGCTGAGAAGAGGCTGCAGCGTAACAGGATTAGTGAGAAGAGAGTGGCTGTGCTATTCTCTGTTTGTGCTCTCACAGATAAGAGCTTGTTCAACCAACACTCGCTGTGAGAGCGGAGGGAGGGAGAAGTGCTTTAACCGTAGTGTGCGCTTAACTGGCCTTTTTGCTGGATGGCCACCATAGTTCCTGTGAGAGGTGTCACTTATTTTGATGTTTTATGATGAAAGTCCTTGTGTTGGAGGACGAGAGCTACCTCACGGTCCCTCGCCATGTGTCATCTGGTACTCTGTTGGATAGTGGGCAATACTGAATAAATAAATATATAACGAGATAATTAAATAGTATCATGAAATGTTGCAATGAATGCATAATGTTACAATGAAATGTGACCTTAATTACGTACATTAAACATGAAAGGTGTTTATTTTTGAGCTGACAATTGCTTACTATTTCTAATGGAATTAGTTACATGATATGCAGATTGATTAATCAAATTAATTGCAATTACATCCCAAATGAAAAATGGCATGAAATATGAAAAATACACTATTGTTCAAACATTTGGGGTTGGTAATGTTTTCAAAAAAGGTTTTTGAAAGAAGTCTCTTATGCTCACCAGGCTGCATTTATTTGATCAAAAATATAGTAAAAGCAGTTAGTTGTGAAATATTTTTATAATTTAAAATAATTCTATTTGAATATATTTTAAAATGTAATTTATTCCTTTGGTGGCAAAGCTGAATTTCTCTCTTTGTATCTTCTTTAATCTTTATTTTTTTCCTTTTACAGGGTGTTTTGCTCATAGTCACATTTTCCGTCCATTTCGCTGGTTTTTGTTCACGCTGTAATCAGTCAACCAGAAGCATGATGGGACACCAACCATGATTCACGAAAACTGTGCCAAGTTTGTTTGTTTAAAATGTTCTTCTTTTCTTTTTTTTAAATGGAATATTTCATTTTTCTTTGCTAGGTCTTGTTTGATGTGCATCTCTATGATCAAAATCTGCATTGATACAAGTACCTTTCACTTGAATTTCTGAATGCACTTTTTTATGTGTCTTTATGCTTTGTCCTGAATAATGGGCTGCGTGCACTTAGACATGGCCTGCCTTTTTTTAACGTGTAAGCAAGATCGGTGGCTTTCCTCATGTGCAAACATGCATAAATATTGACTTTACTATTAAGAGGTGAGACGTTTTTGTTTTGGTTAGTGAGTCTCGGGGTTATTGTGCACATTTTGATGAAAGACCAAGTCTCTATCCATGCTAAAAAGAGAGGACGTGCTAGTATTTACAAAAGGTGAGTCTGTTTAAAAGAACCAAACATGAACTAGTTCACACTGTCCTTGGCCTTAAAAGTGGGTTCAGATCTCATTTTGATTAATTTTGGTTTTTAAAGAGTCACAACTAACCATTTTATTAATTATATTATTAATTTGGCATCGTCCTCTATTTTCTTCTTTCTTGTCTTCATGATAATATAATATTTATTATTTAATGTAGTAGTAATAATAATAATAATATTGAATATAAAATGATGTTTAAAAAAAGAAACAAAATACCAGAAACAAACAAACAAACTTAAAAACACCATGGTAAGACTTGGCAGTTATTTTTATTTTTTTATTTTTACTTTTTTTTTTACATGTGAAAAGAATTAGTGGACGACTGAGAATGAATTGATATTTGTCAGCATGTCTAGGGGGAAGACGAGTTAGACCTGTACAAAACCATGCTCTGTATATTATCGCTTCTAAATGAAACACACACTGCTAATTGATGGCACACTGGTTACCATGCATCTGAATGTGCTGAAGAGTTGTAAGATGTGTAAGATATTTCCCGAGGCCAGCAGTAAACATCTGTCTTGTTAACAACTAGCCCTCAATATAGAATGAATTATAATGGAATTTAAGAAAAAAATAGAGTGGTTCTTTTTGTTATTATTATTTTCTGATACACCATTTAAAAACATCTTACTTCTGAAATTAATTCAGTGAAAAAAACATGACTGTGAAATTAAAGAAGACTGCATGGATTTTAAAACAACTGTATGCAAGTTACCTTTTACCTTTTTACCCAGTTTCAAAATCATTCTGATGGAACACTGACTTTTATTAAAGGGTTAGTTCACCCAAAAATGAAAATTAGCCCATAAATTACTCACCCTCAAGTCATCCTAGGTGTATATGACTTTCTTCTTTCAGACGAATCCAGTCGGAGTTATATTAAAAATTGTCTTTGATCTTTCAAGCTGTTTAATGCCACTCAGCGGGTGTTGCATGCATACGTCATTCCCCCGGAACTGCTTCCAGTGTACAAAAGTGAGCGCAAGCTACATTAAAGTGATTATTATGTTTTGAATATGGATATTTTTCTTACAAAAACGCATCGATTCACTACAGAAGGCCTTTGTTTACCCCCCGGAGCAGTGTGAGACACTTTTTTTTATGGATGGGCGCATTTTATTTAACTG
>NW_015642448.1:91442-110561 GCF_001515625.1 Sinocyclocheilus rhinocerous | reverse complement strand
CGCTCCCCCCCCCCCCCCCCCAATCCAACATCTGTTCCAAATGGAAACCCATTTCTGCTATGTAATAGAAACATAGAAAGGGTACCATTTTTTATCTCATAATTCGGACTTTGTTTCTTGCAATTCTGGAAAGAATAAAATTGATTTTTCAGAATCACAATTCTTAGTTTACCTCTCACAATTCTGAGATTATATATCGCAATTGTGCATTTTATCTCAGAATTCCGAGTTTACATGAGTTTAGCGAGTTGTAGAATTCGCAATTCTGCCCTTTTTTTGACTATATTGAGTTTGACATTTATTATATTGATATTTTTTGACATTGAGTTTATGTCTCGCAATTGCAAAAAGAGAATTGTGAGATATAAACTCGCAATTGCAAGTTATGAAGTCACAATTGTGAGATATAAACTCGCAATTCTGAGAACATATTAGTCTTTTTTCCCCCCTCAAAATTGGACTTTAACTCGCAATTGCGAGTTTATATCACACAATTCTGACTTTATAACTTGCAATTGCGAGTTTATATCTAACAATTCTGAGAAAAAATGTCAGAATTGCGAGAAAAAAAGTCACGCAATTGCGAGAAAAAAAGTCAGAATTGCGAGTTTTTATCTCGCAATTCTGACTTTTTTTCTCAGAATTGTTAGATATAAACTCGCAATTGCGAGAAAAAAAGTCAGAATTGCAAGAAAAAAAGTCAGAATTGCAAGAAAAAAAGTCAGAATTGCAAGAAAAAAAGTCAGAATTGCAAGAAAAAAAGTCAGAATTGCAAGAAAAAAAGTCAGAATTGCAAGAAAAAAAGTCAGAATTGCAAGAAAAAAAGTCAGAATTGCAAGAAAAAAAGTCAGAATTGCAAGAAAAAAAGTCAGAATTGCAAGAAAAAAAGTCAGAATTGCAAGAAAAAAAGTCAGAATGGCGAGATATAAACTCGCAATTGCAAGTTATAAAGTCAGAATTGCGAGTTTTTATCTCACAATTCTGACTTTATATCTCGCAATTCTGACTTTATAACTCGCAATTGCGAGTTTATATCTCACAATTCTGTGAAAAAAGTCAGAATTGTGAGATAAAAAGTCGCAATTACCTTTTTTTTATTTTTTATTCAGTGGCGGAAACGGGCTTCCATAGAATTGAGATAAAGTCACAGTTACCAGTTTTTTTTTATTATTTGTTTTTTATTCCTTAGCAAAAATGGGCTTCAATAGTATGCAAGTTTGGTAAGCAAGTATGAAGTTCTGCGTAAAAAGCAGATTGTTTACGGCAGCAACACATGCATGTGCCCAGCTGTTCACTGTAATTACCAGAGTCATATATTTACGACCCATTTAACTGTAAGGGGCTCCAAAGCTGCAAAAATACACAAAACTACATACAGTGGCTTTAATATTGATCAAACTAAGATGAGACCACCTTTCAATATCTTTCAATATGCATTTATCTCAAGCTAACCATAAGAAAAGCCTTTTCAGGAGACTGAAAAATCTCTCTAGGCTGGTTCTTTTATGAAACATCCTTGAAACTGATGAAAATGAAAGAGGTGATGGACCTGCTTTGCTTTATTATACTTCCTCTATATCCCTTCTTCCCTGTTTCTCTGAGACATGGCTGTGATGACCCTTCACTTTGATTCCTAACTAAGACCTGGATCTCTTCTTTAGATCAAAGATCAACCGTTGTAGTAGTTGTTTCATATTAAAGGGTAAACATTTGCAACAAAGAGCAAAAAGTCAATGCGGTGCATAGTTCATTTTTGCATGCAGTGCCTTTTTTTTGCAGACAGTTTTCTGGCGATGAGTCCTTTAATAAAAGTCACTGTTTTGCTTTCTTAAAGTGTTCAGTTAGATCCTAGCTTGCTTCTGATTTGCTTTGAAAACTTTTGATTTATGAGTGGCCTCCGGCGTGAAAAATATTACATGAGGTAATTTGATTTTGAGGGACTTTGCTTTCTGTTGTCTTTCTGTAGGAGAATATTCTTGTTCTATGTACGCTGTTAACACTGAATGTTTCCCTCCCCACAGTTGGGTTTTGCACCGTATAAACTCTGTGATTACAAAAAGTTGGGCAAAAAAGAAACACTCACATGCATATATTAAAATCAGTAAATATCTAAATATATATGATAATTTTTTAAGAATGTATTTTGATTATGGGTATTGATTTGGTTTTGTCGCTCTGAGTTGCTTGTAATATTACGTGTATATGATGTCTAATTAGTTTGGGGGAACCTGAAGCATTATTCTGAATGCATGATGTTAAAGTCTGTTTTGCTCTTATCCTGCACTGTGTCTGTTTAACTGTTGTGATCGCGTCCTTCCTCTGTGACTGGACGGAGAAGAAGCTTACGGGGTTTTCTTTTCTCTTTTTGTGTTTGTTCTTTGCTGCTGCTAAGAGAAACTGTTCCAATCAATTTCCGCTGTGAATCTTCTATTGTGGAACTTCGAACATTGAAACATTTGCATTGCATATACTGCAAGAACTTTGCATCTACTTAATAATAAAAACATTTGTATGTCAAGACAAGGTCTTTGCCGTTCTTTCTAAAGGGAGGACATTTTAAGTATATATGCACTGTGAAGTTTATTCAAGACATTTGTAATGCATGAAAGGATATGTGAATGGAAAATTTGAAGTCAGAGGTTTTTAAAATTTTGTCAAATGTGCTACAACTCTGAACAAAGAAACTGCTAAGACCCTGTATAGTTTTTTAAAGGTTCTTTACTCTCTCTTAGTTTATTTGGGGAAAGGATAAAAAAAAAAACGACATTAAAATAGTGTATTTTCTGAAGATAACATGGTTATAAGGCCCCCCTATAAGGAAATATTCCAGGGCCCCCACATGAGAATTTTTGACCTCAGAAAAGCATAAAAGTGATTCAAAACAGCTTTTGCCATTGTAGTAAATTCTCACTCATATGAAACATATGAGAGTAGAAAGGAGGAGAATGGGGTTCCTCTTATGGTTCTACATAGCACCATTTGACAAATGTGAATACGAGCCAATTAATCACTTTTAGTGTGTGTGTGTGTGCGTGTGTATATATATATATATTTATAATATTTTTCTGTGTGTGTGTAATTTATATAGAGCAATTGATTATTTAGCTTTTATATTTAAGTTGGCATCTAAATAAATTTTTATTTATTATGATATTTAAACATGAATATATATACAATATTGCCATAAAATGACTATAAATATATATATATATATATATATATATAGTCAATTTTATAATTTCATTAAATATATAAATTATAACTTTCTATAGAGAGCAGTTGATTGTGTACTGAGAGAGGATGTATGTTCTTTTTTTATATAATTGTTTCTCTCTCACCACTCACTGCAGAAACAGATTGAGTTCAGCTTTATGAGAGGAGAAATGACACCATGGCAACCAGTCAACAAAACAAATGAGCTGAACAATAGCCCACCCTCACTGTTCAGGCTCCCCTGCTGATTGGATGAGCTGTCCAAAAATGCAGCTCTGCAATTAGTCAAAGTGACTGTCGGTCAAATACGACCTTCCCACAGAGCAGGTTAGTCTGGGGCAACAGGAGACAGTACTGCACTGATTTGCTTTCTCACAGATTTTATTTTATTTAAGGATATTGATCCTGTCTGGCTTTGGAAACCAGAGTGAATCGAATGTGATTTAGTTTAGTTTAAACATTTGTTTGGAAAATCGCACATCATACATACAATGGTAGTGGGCAAAAAAGTGACAAAAGAAAGTATTCTTCCATTAGTGTGTGAAGATGATGGAGATGAAGGTGGAAAAGAAGATGATTTGGGAGGAATCGCAAGCAGGCCGGTCAGCAGACCCAGGAGTCTCTACAGCAGAGGAAGTGTGGATGGCCAAGTGAGTGTCCCTGCTCAGGTTTTATGCCATTTCATATGCTTGTGTGTTAAGAAAACAAATGATGAGGGTGAGTGGGCTCAATGTCATTCAGCCAAGTAGCACATGTTCCTTTCCACATTCTTTCAACCAATGAGATTTTAGGATTTAGTGGAAGTGATAATATTTGGCATATGATTGGTTGAACACTGGTTGCTGACATTCCAAATCCCTTCTATAGTACATGTCCAATGGTGTGAAAGAAGGGAGTGTGAATATCTTCAAGTTTATGAATATTTTCAATACACAGTCAATAAATATGAATGATTTTAGTTGGAAAAATGCTTAATTTTTGAATGCTCAAAGTAAACATACAGTGTACATTTAATAGACATTATTTTAACCCAGCCACAGTTTAGCCACCACAAAACCATTCAAATGATATCATAAATCTGAATAATATAATACACTACCGGTCAATACATTTTCTTTATTGATATTTAATTAGCAAGGATGTACTAAACTGATCAAACAAATTATATTTTACATAAATGCTGTTCTTTCTATTCATCAAAAAATCTGGAAAAACTATGATTCATGGTTTCCACAAACATATTAAGCAGCATGACTGTTTTCAATATTGATAATAAGAACTGTTGTGCATCAAATCATCAAATTAGAATGATTTCGGAAGGATCATGTGACACTGAAGGAGTAATGATGCTGAAAATTCAGCTTTGCATCACAGGAATAAATTACATTTTCAAATATTTTCAAATATTAAGTTATTTTAAATTGTAATAATATTTCTCAATATTGCAATATTTTTAAGACAAAAGACAAAAAAAATCCACCAGAAACTTCTGCTCTAGCATTATATTTTGATCAAATGATTAAAATGTGATTGGCTCCCGACCTGTTTTTTCTTCTTCTTCTTCTTCTTTTGCATCTCATTGGTTTTCTCCACTTTTTGATGCTCTCTCTGCCTGCTTCGCTCCACTGTCAATCCCCCGCATGAGCCTGTCGCTCAGCTCCAATAGAGAATGATTTGTAAACGCCCGCTCATCTCAGCACCAGTGGGCACACATACAGTAACTTTGCAACCCCTCACCACAAACCATCTGGCTTCATTCTGGTATGTGACCAGTTTACAAAATCCAATAAATTCCTGATTAATAAAATCAAGTTCTACACTATGTTTTTTTGCCTCGCAGTATGTTTCACTTGGAAATATGTCACATTGCAGAAGTAAAATGGCTTGTGAATGGTAAGGTTGTGTGCCATTCAGAAGTGAAACAGAAATTCATGTAAGTGTAATTTTTAACCGAAACAGCCATGGAATGCTGGCTTGACAAATTTTTGTTTGAAAGTTTTCAAAGATGCTTAAAAAGCCTTTGAAGTTTGAAGGTTTATGGGCCTGATAGATAGATAGATAGATAGATAGATAGATAGATAGATAGATAGATAGATGGATGGATGGATGGATGGATGGATGGATGGAGAACGAATTTTGCAAAACTGATGAATTCTCATTACTGAGAAGATGCTGTGTCCTTCTGCTCAGAGAGTGTCTAGACCGCCCAGCCAGCATCAAAGCACAAGAATGGGCCTTCAGGATAAAGATCATGCGAATGAAGAAGATGAGGTGGATGAAGGTGGAGGTATCCATCCAGGTGATGGACAGCAGCAGGAGGAAGAGTGTGTCATCTGTGACGAAGATTTTGACACAGACCTGGAACTCGACAGATTTCACAGTGAGAGTTCTTATTAAAAGTGAAAGTGTGAATATGAGCGGACAGAGAGAGAACGAGTGGGCCGACGGGGGGACGTGGGTGAGGCACGTTCTGATAGAGGGTGTCAAAGAGCTAAGGGGCACAGAATATGATGTTGCCACTCAACGGGGAATAAAACAGGCAAACGGCCGTGAGTCATGCTTGTAATTTCAGACAGGTCTCTCTCTCTCGCTCTCTCGCTCTAATTTTTCACCTGCTTGTTCTGCAGATACCGAAACACCTACACACTCCTTTACATATACATAAATCACGGCTCTATCCATCTCTCACTATCTCTCTGATGGCTGTTTATTCAGCTTATTAGAGATAGCCATCTGCTAGATTACTGCTGTGTGCCTCCGCATAGCTTAATGAATGGCTTGGGAATTTTCCACATTCATGATAATTGCGCATCTCAGTGAGAAACAATGATATATTGTTGTCGTATTTGGTTTACAAAGTCACACCAGTTCATCTCTTTTGAGCTGTTAGGTTGCACGTGTGAGTACGGCACATTGGTTATTTTCTGTATCGACTGCATCGATTAACTGTGCTTGCTAAGGAAAGTCTCGCTATTGTTTTTGCTCATAAGTCAGAATGATAATAGTAAACCTCTAACCGTATTTTTTTTATTTTAGTGCGTAACTTGTCCCGCGCCGTTTGTACAACATCAATGATACCTCAAATGCCTTGAGATGTTTTATTGTTTTTCTAAGCAGTTATTCTTTATGTTTTTGTTCTATGTTGTGTATTTTTTGTTTATTATAATTATTATTATTGTTATTAGTAGTAGCAGTAGTAGTCCTATTCTTAGTTTTATTATTAGTAGTGTTATTAGTATTATTATTAGTATTTGTAGTAGTCGTAGTAGTAGTTGTAGTAGTATTGTATATTGTACTTATTATATTGTATTTATCTTTCTTGTGTAGGAGAACTTTAGTACGAGAAAAGTGCATTATAAATGAAATGTATTATTATTATATATTATTATTCTTCAGATGGACAGTAAATTAACAAAAAAAAGTTTTGAGTGAAAGGGCTGTCTGGACCCTTTGACTCTTGCCAAACTTTGACTCTTGCTTGGGCTAAGTAACTACCTAAAAAAAAAAACACCTAGCAACCACATCGCAATGTATTCTGAGAGGTATTTTGATCTGTTCTAGATGAAAGACGAGCATATGACCCTACAGGACAGTCCAGCTACAGAGAGGCTTGTAAGATGCTAAATGTAATTCCAGTTTCCTACTTCCTCCGAAATATGAACCAGAGTGAACTCAACATGATGCATTATGGGCTGGGCTCACAGGTAAGAACAAAGAATTAACTGATTTAGGGGGCGTTTACACAACACAGTTTTCTTTGGCCGTTCATTTACGGTACACAACAACAACGATTTGAAAACAGGTTTCATAGTGCAAGCGATACAGTTATCGTCTCCATGTCAAGTCAAGTCAAGTCACCTTTATTTATATAGCGCTTTATACAATACAAGATTGTGCCAAAGCAGCTTTACAGTGTCAAACAGGAAAGTGCTGATAATGCAAAAGGACAATAGAAAATCTAGTCAGTTTTTCCATGTATACTCTGAAAATGCTAATTTGTGAAAACGGTTACATCACGTGCATGTGTATTACGTCTTCAGTCTATAGGTAGTGTTAGTGTCTGTACACAAGTGACATCGCCAACTACTGGCCTGGCATGCATAATTCAGTGTTTTCCGTCGTTTTCACGGATCTGTGTGAACAGGGATTGTTTTGACTGACAACATTGTAGTTTGTATGTGTACCCTTGATGTCAGACTTTAAAAGAGAGATAAATTACCGGTAATACAATAAAGTGCAAAAGTGCCCATTCTCTTTTCAGCAGACTTGATTTTGGATGTATTTTTTTCCACTCATTTTTACCACATAGAGATTTTTAAAAAGTCTTCGGTAAAGAATTAGAAGACATGAACTAAACCAACAAGCCATGATAAAGCAATAAGCCCCAAGAAGCCCCAAGAAAATTTATAACAGCTATTTATTATTGAAATTGGACAAAGGTACAAGACTCTGTACTTAACAGCTTTAATAAGAGAAATAACTAAAATTCCATGAAGCACTGCGAATGACATGAAATCAAATTATCTTATCTATGCACAATCAGCTTGTAACACTCCAAAGAGAAAGGAAAACTTGAAATCGCATCATATGACCCCTTTAAAGGTTATTGTTCAAAATCAATTCCCCTATAGTGAAAAAGTGTTTACTTCCAGAGACTGTTGCATTCTATAAGGGTAACAAAACAATGATAAACATTTTGAAAACTTTCTTCTGTAGGGTACCAAAGCTCTGGCGATTTCCATGGTAACCAATACCTCCATCCTGAAGCTGAATCTGCGAGATAATTGGATGGAGGGAGTGGGCGGGGCTGCCATTGCTGACATGCTCAAAGAGAATTGCTACATCACAGGTGACTTTCTGCAGTCCCGCACATAACATCACAGCACTGCCTTGTTTTCTCTTGGACTTTTATTTGGGATTCACTAGTAGTGTGAACTTCAAGTCTGTTTGATCTCATCTTGTCATGTTTTTTATAGAGGAACATGGGGGCTGGACAAGTCTGGAACTTTTAAAACCCAGTATCTTGCGAGGTGTTTTAGTATGTTGGCATAACAAATTCCTGTTATGGATTTCCAAACAGGCCCGAATTTCCATAGACATATGGATTGAAAACGTTTATACGATGTTAAATCATGCTAAAAACATCCTAGTAACATGTTAAAATACTAACAGTGTGTTAAAACATGTTAGAAGCATGCTAACAACTTGTTAAATTATGCTAGCAACAAGCTAAAATGTGATAGTAATGTTAAATTCTGCTAGAAACATGCTAGCAACTTGTAAAATTATGCTAGCAACATGTTAAAAGATGATAGCAATGCATTAAATTATGCTAGAAACTATGCTAGCAACATTAAAAATATGAAAAATGTTAGAAATATGCTAAAAGATATGTTAGCAACATGTGAAAACATGCTAACAATGTGCTAAATCATTCCAGAAACATGCTAGCAACATGTCAAAATACTAACAATGTGTTAAAACATGTTAGAAACATTCTAACATATTGCTAAATTATTCTAGCAACATGCTAAAAGATGCTAGTAATGCGTTAAATCATGCTAGAAACATGCTATCAACTCGTCATATCATGCTAAAAACATACTAGAAACTCGTTAAATTATGCTAGTAATATGCTAGCAACATGCTAAAAGATGTAAAGTGTTAAATCATGCTAGCAATGTGCTACATCATGTTATCAACATGCTAAATCATTCTAGTGTAACGGAGGCCAGCGGTAAACCTCACTCCCCTGATCTCAAGAGACGCACTGACGCTAGTGGCTGCAGTCTTTAGCCTCCTTGTTAGTGCGTCCGCCTCCCATGCCGGAGACTTGGGTTCGAGACCCACTCGGAGCGAGAACGAGGTGTGGCGGTGAGTACCCGGGAGAGAGGGGTTACACTAGCAACATGCTAACATGTGCCAGCCAGTCAAGTCACCTTTATTTATATAGCACTTTATACAGATTGTTTCAAAGCAGCTTTACAGGGGGAAAAAAACAGGAAAAAATTATTCAAAGATCCAAACAGAGATCAATTCTGCTGTAAAGCATTTCTAAAAAAAAAAAAACTAAAAAAAACAATAGTGCCATTCAGCTGGGGTCAGTTCCGTGTTGATTCAGTTCAGTTCAATGACTGTGTATAGATCATCAAATATGAAATGAGTTTAATTCAGCTGTAGAAAAGAGTGATGTCATCATCCAGCTCAGTTCAGTTCTCATCCAATAGTGTCTGTACAGTCAATTCAATATTGCTGAATATTAAGTGTCCACAACTAAGCAAGCCAGAGGCGGCACCCAAACTCCATCGGTGACAGAATGGAGGGGGAAAAAACCTTGGGAGAAACCAGGCTCAGCGGGGGGCCAGTTCTCCTCTGGCCAGACGGACCAACATGGTGTGTTTAATTCCAGGCTGCATCACAAATCAGATTGTATTGTTATCATTCAGAGTATTCATTCAGTTCCTTCTGCTTGAAGATTAGGATACATCACATGGTGACGCCAGCAATGTGTTAACTCATGCTAGCTACATGTTAGCAATGTGCTAAATCATGCCATTTTATTGACTTTATCTGACTTGGTAAAAACATACAATGGGGTTCAAATGTCTAGAGACTGCTGATGAAAATGTAATATATGCTATCCAATTCAAAACAACATAGGCTACAGTACAACTGTTTCATAAGTAATGTCATGTTATTAAACAAATATTGTAGCCATCATTCACTGTGCATTTAAAAACTTTTATGATTATGCTGTTGATTTTGTAGCACTCCCTCAAGATATTAGCCTAACTGTAAAACCTATTTTCTTTCCCAGAAATTGATTTGTCTGAGAACCGGGTGGGTGAATACGGAGCCAGGGCTCTGTCCAGCATGCTGTTGGAAAACTCTACCCTATTCTCTCTCAACCTCTCCGGGAACCATGTGGACGAGCGAGCAGCCAGACACCTGTCCCCAGCTCTGATCGGCAACCAGAAACTTCAGCACCTCGACCTGAGTCACAACAGATTCGGAGATATAGCAGGTGTGAGATGATGTGAAAGCTGCTGGTGAAAGGTTCACTGCTTGATTACTGCAGACCTCCAAATAACTTTGTTTTTAGAGGGGCATTTATTGGTTTCGGGGCATTTGGCTGCCACATGTTGAATGGTTATGTGTAACGATTGGACTGGAAAACTACAATTTCATGGCTACTTAGTAGGACAAGTACTAGAAAAAAACAGCTTGAGATTTGACCTAACACATGCATAACGAAAAGAACATTAACCTTCAATGAAGTATTGCACAATGGGAATGAAATTAAAATGTGTCTGTTTCACTTACTTTGAGCAGTTCATTATACTGATGATTTTACAGCACTACAGAGTATAATAAAAATGTCTAGACACAAATTTGGATAATTTAGTTTCAGTTCACCAAGCAAAAGATAAGTTGCCCAGTGCAGTGACTCTCAGTACTTAGACAGGAACCATTTGAGAGTTTCACAGCTTTATTAAAGCTATGGAACTGAAAAAATAACAGGGCAAAATGTGATGTTTTTTAATGAAGGAAAAAATATGAATGTGCAGCAAATCTCATTAATTCAATTCACTTTTGAATTATATGCAACTGATTCTTTATTTTATTTATTTTTAGAGGAATTTTATTTTAGATAAATAATAGCCTACCTTTTGTACTTTACATTTATTTTTTACTCACAGTTCACTGACACAATTTAAATGAATTATAAATTAATTAATTCAATCTGTGATCTGTCTATATGCCTATAACTACATTTAGGCTTCATAAAAAAAAACGTATTAAGAGTAAGGAAACTGCTGCCATGATTAGATGCTCCAACACATGCTGAACATGGCAGACAAAGCGGGGTTTTTTTTTTTAGATTTATTTTTGGTGTTTTATGGCTTTATTTTGATAGGACAATAAGTTGCCAGGAAGCGAAGTGGGAAAGCGAGAGAGGATAGGTTCAGCAAAGGTCCGCGAGTCGAGACTCGAACTCGGGACACCCGAAGTGCAAAGACGCTACATGGCGCGCCATTGGCGAACAAATTCACATTCGTCCCTGTCACCGATCTTTATGTTGTTGCAAAAAACCACTGACAAAACACAATCCACTGTGATTCTATTTGAGTAGAATATATAGTATGATATATAGTAGCTGTCACGAATCCAGTCCGTGGTCTTCCACCTCCTCGCCACCAGAGGTCGCCTTCTGATTACATTGACTCTCACACCACACAAACTGTTGCACGTCACCCTGGACTACATTTCCCATGCTCCATTGCACTGATTGGATTCACCTGCAGCCAATCACACACACACTATATATAACAACCACTCAAATCCTTCTCTAATGGCCCAGTATTGTTTGCGTATATCACTCTCCTAGTGGTAGCACATTACGGAGCCAGGTTTCTGTCCTAGTTTCTAGTCCTTAGTTCCTAGTCATAGTCTTGTCTTGCCCATTTTCCCGTGTTACCTGATTCTTGCCTGTTTATCTTGGATTAACCCTTTGCCTTTCTGTTTCGGACTGTGTTTGCACCTCGCCTGGACTATTGCTCGTGTTATTGGATTTCCCCTCTTGTCAAGCCCTCTGGATAGCGTTAGCTGTCAACTGACTCACGCCCGTTTTGGATTACTCTTTTGTCTTGCCCTCAATATACCTGTTTGCCATTGTCAGAACCTTGCCTGTTTTATGACCACGCCTTTAAATAAAAGCTTTGCAGATGGATCCGCACGTCTCAGTCGCCCCGTAAGAGTAGCCTAGCGGTAATGTAATCACGCTAGAGAACAGAGAAGACGTTAAACGACAGAATGTCTGCCTTTTTTTTTTTGGCCAAAGAAAATCGTCAAATATCGCCAAAATAGCTCCTTGTCACAAAACAATAATAAAGTCGCAGCAACAATGAGAAAGTCATTAAATTTGGTGACAAAATGCCGAAATTGGCAATACTGTCCATTTCCGAGTCTTTGCTAAATTAATCATTTTTTAAACGAATCGATTAAATGTATGATTCCGTGGCTTAGTTTCGTTTTGTTCCAGAATAAATCATTGTTTGAACGATTCGCTGACTGAACGATTCAGTGACTCACTCATAAAAACAGTCAGATGTCGCCATCTGCTGGCGGAACTGTATGTGACGTGCAGAGATACTGGAAAATCCCAGATTCTGACAGTCTGTCTGAAACACGTAAATACACACAAAACAGTGAAAAGTCTGCCGCTTAGTTAAACACACTCAAAGACCGGAACTGTTGTTTAATATCCAGTATAAGTTAATATGAACATATTTCTTTTTCTGGTGTCAATGAAAAGTTGATTGAGGTGTGTTGATGAGGCTATGTGGGTACACAAATATTGGTCTAGTGTGTTATGTCTAATGAGAGGTGATGAATTTGCTTTTAAACAAACCTTTATCTACAATGTTATTTTTAATATTTTGATAAATGGATGTCATGTCAGTGGTGAAACCTGCTGATAAAAACCTTCAAATCCACTGTTTTCAAACACATCTGGCTCACTAGATTATTCATATCTTTCTGTGGGAATGTATGGAAATGCAATTTTCCAAAATAATGTTGTTTTTTAATAGCTAAGTGCTCTCTTCTTAACTGCAATGCAAATTGGAAATGATATTCAGCTACAACACAAGCACAATATCTTCATATCCAGAGGGCTGGATCTCAAATGATCAGTAACTCCAGTATGATGATGAGGGATATAGAGTACAGTCCTAAAGCCCCATAGCTGTCAGCATGAATGACAGAGTGCGAAGATAGGGAAATTGCCTCAATAAAATATTGCATATAGTAATCAAGAGGAACTCCTCCATGACCTGCCATGATTCATACATCCTTAACAGATTCCACTGGCACATCTCTGTTCATATTACATATGGTTGATGGCTTTCTTTTTATAATCATACACTGCTTGCTTATTCTTGGCAGGCTACCCTGGTGACCATTGCAAATGTGGTCAATAAGGCCTGATATAGTTATGTATATCAAATATGATATTCATTGATGTTTATGTTATTATTATTTATTTGAGAGCTTTGAAAATGGTAACAGTTTGAGGAAATGTGACCACCTTTCAAAAGTCTGGGTTCATTGAGATGTTTTAATACTTTTGAAAGTCGTGTCTTATGCTCACCAATGCTGCATTTATTTGATTAAAAATCCTGAAAAAACAGTAATATTGTGAAATATTATTACAGTTTAAAATAAGCGTTTTCTATTTGAATATATATTTTAAAATGTAATTTATTCCTGTGATGCAAAGCTGAATTTTCAGCATCATTACTCCAGTCTTCAGTGTCACATGATCCTTCAGAAATCATTCTAATATACTGATTTGCTGCACAAAAAAAACATGTATTATTATCAATGCTTAAAACCGTTGTGAAAAAAAATATTTGATGAATACAAAGTTTAAAACGGCATTTATTTGTAATAGAAATCTTTTATAACATTATAAATGTTTTACTGACACTTTTTTATCAAATTGAATGCATCTTTGCTGAATAAAAGTATACATTTCTTTTGAATAGCACTGAGAATCTCTCAAGTTTCTCAAGTTAATTGCCATGACAAATGAGTTAACATTTATATTTTAAGGAAGGTAGACAGGGTGGCACGCTAACTAAAGCTCAGAACTGGACGTTTGCAGGTTCAATCCCCTCAAGGAGTAAAGTATGAATTATCGCATTGCACGCTTGAGCAAGACATTTCATCTCAGGTTACTCCAGAGGGATTCTGCTTCTAATAAGTTGCTTTGGACAAAGGTTTCAACTAAATCTGTGGCTCTCAACTGGTTTTAAATCAAGGACATCAAGTTGTGACCAGTACATAGAATAGTTCATGGAAAAATAGTGTGTGAAGTAAGGCATCATTTGGCATCATCACAAAAATACAGTGTCAACTTATTAGAAATAAAATATTTTCCAGATTATTTTGATACACTTCTGCAGATTATTATATTATATTATATTATATTATAATACTTTTTTTTTTAACTCGCCTA
Organism: Sinocyclocheilus rhinocerous; assembly: GCF_001515625.1. Lineage (NCBI taxonomy): Eukaryota > Metazoa > Chordata > Actinopteri > Cypriniformes > Cyprinidae > Sinocyclocheilus > Sinocyclocheilus rhinocerous. Next base: position 96,325 of record NW_015642448.1, on the reverse strand, counting down.
CACAGGGACCATTATATTTTGGGCCTAAATTATTAGTTACTAGCCAGTTAGATCATACAGAAATTAAATTATAAGTAGAAGACACAATAATACACTGAATTAATAACAGTAACTCCCCCATGTTGCTCTTCTCCATCTTTCTCCTCCCCTCAGGGGAAATCCTTGGTGCTGCTATTGCCGAGAACACGGGAATGAAGTCACTCAATCTGGCTTGGAACTGCATTCGAGGAAAAGGAGCCATTGCATTTGCTAAAGGCCTGGAGGTAAGAGGAAAATAAAGTCCATCCTCTGCCAGAGTCACTCATTCATGCTAAGCACTTACTTTGGCTTAACATCCATTGATCAAGTCAGGATTTAACAACGCTGTTTGATCCAGCATCTATGCAGTAAAAGTGGTCTTATCATGAGAAATCAAAATTTGATTTTGAAGGGAAATATCTTCTTGCGGACCGTGGATTTGTCATACAATGGCCTGGGCAAAGAAGGAGCTGTGGCTCTAGAGGAAGCACTCAAACACAACAATACACTGGAGGATCTGAACATCAGGTACTGTTGTCATAGTATGATTATACTGTAACTGTATTTATGGCATGCATCACCTATGAGTCCATTTTTTGAAGGCCCACCTCACCTATTCTTTTCTGTGTGTACACAGTTCTTGATTTATTGCCGTAATTATGAGATGGTAGACAGTTGAAATTGTTTAGCGTTTGTCTGCTAAATTAGTTTAGTTCACAATGCACAGTTATTCATGATTTATTTGTAGTGGTGAAATCAACAAACACCAGACTTTGCAAACAGTCGATAAACTGACAACCAGAATAAAAGTATCTCAAATGCTTAAAATATTTCAGTATTGTCTTTTTTCTTTGTCTGCAGCAATAATCGCATACCTCTTGAAGGAGCCATCCATTTAGCGCTGGGCCTCAAAGTGAACACGACTCTACGAATTCTCAAAGTACGAATTAGATTAAAATAGTAACAGCAAGGCATAATTGAAGCAAGCATGGCTTTTAAGCTTAGACTTTTAGGTCTGCGTCAGAAGAGATTTATGACATTTCTATCTTTGTTATGACTAATTTTGTTGGTTTTCGGTACGATCCAGATGTCTAGGAACCCAATGCAGTCAGTGGGATGCTTTGCCATTTTAAAATCAGTTCAAGCAAACCCAGAAACTGCAGTTGAGTTCTTAGAATTCTCTGTGAGTGAATCTTTCCCATTCATTTCTCATATTTCCTTATGGTTTTCTGTCTCTAACATCAGTTTCTCGTAGGATATTTGTGTGGACCAGGAATTTGAAGACTTGTTCGAAAGCACCAAAGAAACACTCCCACACCTCCAAGTGAAACATGGTGGAAAAATGAATGCTGCACTTAAAAAGAGCTGAAGTTTATTCAAAATGTGTATAGGCTTATAGAACTGCAAATGTATTTCTGAACTTGCATAAAACTGAGACTCTAAACTGATTTGAATCTCGCTCCACACTCCTCCACATGGTAAATTGGATCACGTCACGGTTGATGGATCATGGTTTCTGGCGTTAAGGGAACAACGGTTCGGTAGAATAAGTTTTAGAAGAAGAATTGATGACTTTAGTGACCATAGACTTTAGAACATTACTTACAAAATAGGTAGTTGAGATGATGTGTGAAGCAAGCTAGAATTTGTTCAAAAGTTTGGGGTCGGTAAGATTTTAAAAAATGTTTTCAAAAGAAGTCTCTGATGCATTTTTTTGATCAACAATTCATTAAATATTATGAAACATTATTACAACAGTTTTGAATATATTTTAAAATGTGATTTATTTCTTGTGATGCAAAGCTAAATTTTCAACATTATTACTCCAGCGTTCACTGTCACATGGTCCTTCAGAAATCACTCTAATATTTAAAAGATTATTATAAATGTTGAAAACAGTTGTGCTGCTTCATATTTGTGTGTAAACCATGATATACATTTTTTTCAGGATTCTTTGATAAGAATGTTCAAAGTACAGCATTTATTTGAGCATTAATACATGTATTCATTTCTTTCACTTTTGATAGATGCATGCAGCTTCATGGCCTCATTTAATGTCGACTACATGAAATATTTGTATTTCTAAAGCTTATTTCTCAAACTGCAAGACTTTTCAAGTGAGGTGTCATGTCCATGTCACACACATGAAATCTTCCTTACAAATAATTACCATAACCATAGTTTCTGACGACTTACACCATGGTATGTCATTAGTAAAAACACAGTTTTGGATTTTTATATAGACACCCTGCTGAGAAAACCAACGAAGACCTGTAAACCAGCTTAGGCTGGTTTAAAGGGGTCATATGATGCTATTTTAAAGATCATTATTTGACTCTTAACTTTTATAAAGAATATCTCTTTGGATTTGAGACTTTAGTCTTTGCAACTTTACAGATCTTCTTTATGCACCAAGAGCTTGTAACACTTCAAAGAGAAAGGAAAACTTGAAATCGCATCATATGACCCCTTTAAGATGTTTTTTTTCCCTCAGCGGGTTAGTATAAGAAGCTTTTAGATTCTGACATTTTAATTTGGAGTAATCCTACTATGGTATAGGCAGCAAACATGGTTGCCTATTGCATTTGATCGGATTTCCTTATTATTATTGTTATTCTGCACGTTTCCACCAGAAAACCTTTAAAACTAGTCAAGAAGCAACCCAGCTCTAGATATTTAGCATGCCAAATATTTCGCGGGTGTCGGCGACGTGTCGGCGATTCCCTCAGATCGCGTCTTTGATAATTCACACTGCTTGATTGTCACTCGCGTGAACGAGCACCGATTTGCCTCCGATGTCGGGCATTTGTCGGCGATTTCGCAAAACCTGTCGGCGAGTGAAAAATCGGGCTAAAATCGTGCAGTGTGAACTCGGCATTAGTCTTGTTTGAAAAGTTTTTGTTTTCTTTGACTGGATTTTAATTACATCAGCGAACATATCAACAGATTAATCATCGTGATAAAGAGTTTCTAAACTTCATCGAATCAAAGGCGCACATGAAGCTGAAGTCCAACAGTTCACGCGAGTCAAACATTAACTCAGACAAACGCGCGTGTTGCAACTTCATATAGACGCGACTCTACAAACAACACGAGAGAATAATGGCGACAGCACGGTCTCTACATAATATCCTCAAGAGACAGCAGCATTTCCTTAACAAGGTGCATTCAACAGGGCTGGCCAGGTAATGTGCATTAGTCACGGACAGATGCGTGTAGCACGATACGATTGCTAAATTAATTCGGCAATGCAAGTAAAATTGCAGATCTAGAGTCCATTCAGTCATATATTCAGTATGTGGGCAGTTGATTAATAATACGGGCATAATCTTGCTTTTAAACATCAGGGCTTTATGTTAAAATATATATGTATAAGGTAAAGTGTAGGCTTAATGTGCTGCATAGAAGCGTCCTGCAGTCTGACAAGGGAATTTTTAAAATGCATAAATTCAGTTACTCAAATTATCGCTCACAATGCACAGGTAATATTGCGAGATTTTTCACATGAAATAACCTTTTCCTCTGACATTCCAATAATTTCTTTGAGCACTTAGTTGAACTTGCAGTACGTTTGGTTTTCATAAATCAAGTTTGTCATTATTATTATGATGATATTTTAGCAGATTAGCAGATTTTAACCATAAATAATAAACCAATTAAAAAACAACAACAACTACAGGCTAAATCTACTAAAGAAAACCTTTTGTATATTTATTTACATGTATATTTTTTGTTTTTATGAATGTAGTTTTTATTATTACTATTATTATATTTTAGCAGATGCTATATTATATTTAACCATAGAAATGTACATATACTTATTAAAGTAATGATTTTATATATATATATATATATATATAAAATAACTTTGTCTCCACAGAGAGGAAATTTGTCCTCAAACTATGTAAATCTACAAAAAGTATTTTTACTGACAAAATAAGGAGTGTCATCTAATTGTGCATCTCATTTGACCCTGATTTGATTTGAACCCTGTATGTACTTGTAAGGGGAGGTTAGCTATTAGTATTAAGCTATAAAAGTTAATATTAAGTCATTAAAACTCTATTTATTGAGTATTGGAATTTAGCATGTCACACTGCCGGCCTTTGCTGTCTCTGCTTGAAATGTCACATCAACTACCCATGTGCATACTAGCTTTTTATAATATTGTGCATTGCAGCTTGTGATGCATCACTTGCTGAAACAGTATTGCTTGTGAATCTTTAGAGGCTTTGCGAATAAAAGTGATGAAGGCTGGTTGAGTTCCATGTTTGCACACAAAGTGGATGCCAGGAAAGATGCCCACTCCAATCTGCTCTCCAAGAAAGACACCAGCAACCTCTACAAGATTCAGTGTGAGCTAATGAATCTAAAACCTTCAAGGATGCGCTCAAATGCTTAGGCCTTGGGACAAATAGTGCATGCAGTATAGTTGATAGGAATTGCTAAAAATATCCCCATGCATGAATGATGTGCTTGCTTGTCATTTTCCTCCAGAAAAACAGCCTAAACTGCTTGTTTTGTACTAATTGTTTTAATAAATCAGCCTCCAAAGTGTTTATTTGTAGAATTCTTTTGTTTTCAAGAGACCAGCTCTATGAAGAATGGTAATGAAAATTGGGTTTAGAAAAATGAGGGTGATATTTCATTAAAGGGGTCATATGATATTGCTAAAAAGAACATTATTTTGTGTATTTGGTGTAATGAAATGTGTTTATGCGGTTTAAAGTTAAAAAAACACATTATTTTCCACATACTGTACATTATTGTTTCTCCTCTATGCCCCGCCTTTTTGAAACGCGTCGATTTTTACAAAGCTCATCGGTCTGAAAAAGCGAGGTATGCTGTGATTGGCCAGCTATCCA
>NW_015642448.1:69962-91348 GCF_001515625.1 Sinocyclocheilus rhinocerous | reverse complement strand
GACATGGCTGCAGCGTCAACAATACTACAGCGAGAATAAAAGTTACGCTTTCTTTCTTTGCGTGAACATTTGGGCGGCTTTATGCAAATCTTCCCACATAGTGAGGTAGGTATGTGGGGGCGTGTTCGAACGAGCCGTTTTAGGTAGGTGTGGCTAACTCTTAACTTTTATAAAGAATATCTCTTTGGATTTGAGACTTTAGTCTTTGCAACTTTACAGATCTTCTTTATGCACCAAGAGCTTGTAACACTCTAAAGAGAAAGGAAAAAATGAAATCGCATCATATGACCCCTTTAAGTGGTTGATTTGAGTGATAAAATTTAAACTTAGAAAAACTACAGTAGAACATCAAGAACAAATAGTTTTTAACACTGCAAGATACTGGTCCATTTGTCTTTCCTGACATTTTCTAATCCTGTTTTTTTTCTTTCAGTTCACAATGTCAAGCCGGAATGCATGGAGGCATACAATAAAATGTCGTAAGCACCCTTTTGAGTTTTACAGTATATAATGCTGATAAAGTATGGAGTCTTGATTTCACTATGACACTTGCAGGCCTGCCGTGTCTAAATGTGATGTACTTTGGTTCCTTGATTGTCCTATGTGACCGTGATATGTTATCATTAATATAGTACCAATATGTCTTGCCCCAATTCCTGTTTCAATAGCAAATACATCAACACAGGAATGAAAACTGCATGTTAAATCTTTTTTTTTTTTTTTGCCTATTGATTATATGACTTTTTTGTGTGTGTGTGTGTGATTTAAGTTTAAAACAAGTTTAAATTAATATTTTTAAATTACTCCTACTGTCAAAATTACTCTCGTGTCTAAACTACTCGCACTGTCTATTTTGAGGGATGAGGTACAGAAAGAACTTCATCGGGATGCAGATTATCCATGTGAAGTCGTTGGAAGCTGGAACACCTGGTGCGGTGAACAGGATCAGGCAGGTGAGATGGAAGAACATATTTTTGTATTATGTTTTTGAAAGAAGTCTCTTATTATCACTAAGGCTGCATTTATTTGCTCATAAATACAGTAAAAAGAGTAATGCAGTGAAATATTTGTACAATTTCAAATTGTAATAATACAATGTTTGAATATATTTTAAGATGTAATTTAATCCTGTGATGAAACGTAGAATTTTCAGCATCATTACGTCAGTCTTCAGTGTCACATAATCATTTTAATATGCTGATTTGCTGCTCAAGAAATGTAACAGTTGTGCTGCTAAATATTTTTGTGGAGAACAGCATTTATGTGAAACAGAAATCATTCGTATCATTATAAATGTCTTTATTGTCACTTTTGATCAATGTATGCATCCTTGTTGAAAAAGAGCATTCATTTCTCTCTCTCTCTCAAAAAAAAAAAAAACTAACCTAACTGACCCCAAACCTTTGAAAAGTATTGTTTTTAAAGCACCAGATTTGGTTTGTTTAAATATCTGTTAGATGTTTTATATATCTTGTTACAGTGCTAGAGTGACACATGCTGTTTTGTGTTTGTAGTGCATCTCTGGAGGTATTCTGGTGGATATCCTGCTCTTACAGAGTGTTTGCGCAAACTCAACCGCAATATGGTATTTCACACATCTCTGTGCACTTACATTTTGGATGTAAGAATGTCAAAATCCATATATTGTTTGTCCTTTATCAAAATGTTTCCTGTGCAGGCGTATCTTGCATTTCGAAAAGAGAGGAGTAAAATGTTGATCTCCCGATGCAACCAGCTTCTTCTGGAGTTTAGTTTCTGGAATGAGCCTGCGCCCAGAAGCGGCCCCAACGTTTATGAACTGAGAACATATCAACTAGTAGTAAATGGCATTTAATTATTCTGTTTTAAAGAGACACCTTTTTATTCAGGCCATCCAAGATGAGCTCTTTTGTCATCAGAACAGATCTGGAGAAATTTAGTTTCACTTGCTCACCAATGGGTCCTCTGCAGTGAATGGGTGCCGTCAGAATGAGAGTCCAAACAGCTGATAAAACAGTACATAATAACGCTTCCTCCAGTGAAAAAGTCTATCCCCTCTTGTCCTCTCACATCAAAATCCACTGACACATTTGCTTATGTGACTGTTTTTGCTTGGGAGTGATGCTTGATCTATGAACATTAATCTCCTAATTCAGATGAAACAAATTTTTCACTGGAGATATCAGTTATTATGGATAGAGGACTCGTATTTTAGCTGGAAGTAACAGCTTGAAGTTAAAAACATCTTGATGGATTTGTTTCTTACAAACAAGCAGCTTTTTGCTTAAGACATTGATTGATGGACTGGAGTTGTGTGTTTGGACTCTCATTCTGACGGCACCCATTCACTGCAGAGGATCCATTGGTGAGCACATGATGTAATGCTAAATTTCTCCAAATCGATTCTGATGAAGAAACAAAGTCACATCTTGGATAGCCTGAGGGTGAGTACATTTCAGCAAATGTTAAGTTTTGTGTGAGCTTTTCCTTTAACTTTTTTCTCTGTTTTTGTCCTGAAATTGCTGAATGAAGCCCGGAACTATGATCGAATGGGGAAATAATTGGTAAGTTTGTGTGTGAATTGTAGAGTTTGACTTAAAGGGATAGTTCACCTTCAGTTGCTGGTCCCCATTGACTTCCATAGTATTCCACACTATGCAAGTCAGTGGGGACCAGCAACTGAAGGTGAACTATCCCTTTAAGGGAAAATACTGATATTATATCACCATGTTGCGTATTTAATCTATTTGATCATGTTCCAGGGCTCGAGCAATCAAATATAGACAGGAAAACAATGAAGCAGTGGGTGGTTTCTTCACACAGATCGGTGAATTGTATGTTGTTCATCATTTATGGGGTAAGAACATCCTTCACTGAGCACATATCTTTTTCTGGTCATTGCATATTATTAGGTGCTTTAAAATAATATTTTTAATGTGTTTTAGCCTATAAAGACCTGCAGTCCAGACAAGAGACCAGAAATGCTGCTTGGTTAAAAGAAGGCTGGGATGTCAATGTGCACTATACAAGTGAGTTAGAACAAAGACAGCGGGTGTTTGAAATACAGTATTGGTGTAGTGATTATTGCATACTGCATAATATACTGTATACTGCCTGTCTGTTAAAAAATTATGTGCACATATTATTTTAATGTAGCTTTACAGAGTTATACACTACTGTTCAAATGTTTTTTTTTACAGTAACAATGAAGACATTTTAATTCTTCTATTTCAAATACAATAAAAACAGTTTCCACAAAAAAATTAGGCAGCACAACTGTTTTCTACATAATAATAATAAATGTTTTTAGAGCAGCAAATCAGCATATTAAAATAATTTCTGAAGGATCATGTGACACTGAAAATTTAGCTGTACCATAACAGGAATAAATTGCATTTTAAAATACCTACATTAAAACAGAAAACAGTTATTTTAAATTGTAATAATATTTTACAATATTACTGTTTTTATTGTATTTTTGATCAAATAAATGCAGCCTTGGTGAGCATAATTCTTTTAAAAACTTTAAAAAGTCTTACAAACTGCCAAACTTTTGAATGGTAGATTATGTTTTAATATGCAACCATAAATGTTTCAAACGGTGTTATCCTTCATTGCCACTTTTTTAATTCAGTGTTATCCGCTTTTCTCTGGAAAAAAAAAAAATGCTATTTGCTATTTTCAATTATGTAAAAATGTCTTAACTTTTGGCAGTCTGATCAAATAATGAGTCAAAAGGGAGATTTGGGAATTCTGGGTATTCCTTGCATAAAGTAAATGTGCATACTTCTCACAGTATGCTAGAGTACTGCAGAAATATGAATCAGGTCAAAGCACAATCAAAGTGTTTTCTTTGTAAACGTCGCCACCTGGTGGATTTCAGTAGAACTGTTAGAACTGTTCAGTACATTCAAACTTGTTTATTTCTGTTTTTGACAGTGCCTCTTATCCAGAAGATGGAATCGAGAATTATGATCCCCATGGAACATTCACCTCTGCAGTAAAATCAACAGTGTTTCACCTGTGATGATACCAAATACACAATCCACCAGGAGATCTACTGTTCTGACTTTACTCAAACACATCTGAAGCAGATGATCACAGTCTTCAGGTCCTCTTGAAGTAGACAGCAAGTAGACTGCAAGAAGGCAAAAGTGTGCCAGTGTTGAAGCCAATCTGAGAACTACTACAATCTGACAGACCCCAGTGCCTTTGTGTGAGACTGTTAAAGTATATATATAATTAAAAAAATTACAGTCTTGTTTTTAGTCATCATTCTCCTTTCTGATGCATCATTTGGCCTGTTGGAGTGCTTGAGGAAACTGCCTGTCAGCATAGCTCTTTATCTACAATTAAAAGAAATGTGTTCAATTTAACGCGTTTATCAGAATACTTCATTTTAATGTTGTAAAATTTAAAACTCCAGTTTAGGATAATAAATTACGAAATAATTTCTGTTGACCTGTAGTCTCTTCTTACACTATATTCGATTATTATTATTTTATAATAAATGTATGATATTACCATGGTCATTTTCACTATATATAAAAAATTAGCAATGAAACAGTCCCATTTTTAAATACTGCTGTCCCTTTAAGAGCAGGGGGGCGTGTGACACAACTGCTTTTCGAACCATACAAGTAGAAGAATACAATGAACTGGTAGAATGGCAACAGGCTTGAAACGATGTGTTCCAAAGTGGGTGGGGCTTCGCGACGCGTATGTTTTCAGATTCGATGGATTTAAATAATAATTCTCCGAATCACAATCAATAATTGTGGCAGTTTCTCCGTGTCATTTTCGGGTGTAAATTACTGCCTTGAATATTTGCTGAAGCGAAATGTAAGCGGAGTTGTCACGTGATTCCTGTTACTTTGCTCAGCGCTGATCAGATTCACCTTATCACGATCACTTGTGATGACTTCATATGGATTTTTTTGTATATATATTTTACACAGAATATTTCTTTTAATTCATTATAATGTTAATTCTTGAACATGATAGATTTTAAAAAACACTTTTTAATCTACAAAAATCTTAAATAAGACAATCAGCTTTTACGCCCCCCGGAGGAAGCCAACTGTATGTCCCATTGTAAACAGCATTTTAGATCCACTTTCCAATTAGTTCTCGAATCGAATTACATCGAATGAGTCTCTCCCACCAGCCAGCCACAGCGTGCCCGATGCACGAGGATTAAGCGTTTTGGTAGCGCAGGGGTATGTAACATCACATTAGGCGGATCTCGCATTGCGTTATTTAACGCGTCCACCTGCACTGCATAGAATACATTTTCACGGCGTCTTCCTGGTGGACTAGTGAACGATGGACCTGCACATCTTGGACCATAGATTAAGGGTCACATCCATAAGTAAAACGGGACTTGAACAGTACACACACCCCCTAATCAAACTGATATTTCTCAGAAACAGGACGAGGTAAGAACAGTCAACGCCTGTATGAGTTTGCAAACATGTTTTTACGCGTTTGATGGTGCTATAGCTCTTCATTAGACACCAGTTCAAGTACATAGCTTGCTTGTTTACTATGTGTTCAACTGCAAAGTAAGAGCCTCGCCCTGTTTTGGTTAGTTTGGACAAATGATAAATGACCAAAGAATGTCAGATCATGCACATGCACTTGGGGCCTTTAACTTGTACTTAAAAGGACACATTGAAAAGCTGTTTTTCATAAAGTGAGCAATTTCTTGTGCTCAGTTATGACTTGAAATAATGCCAACCTAGTAGCTGCCTACCTGGCTAGACAACATTTTTGGGCATGCAGGTTTTGACATACCTCCCATACATTAAGTTTTCATCCTAACTTCAAACTTTGCATGTAAAAAATATCCCATAGTTGACATTCACTGCCTGTACATTAACATGGGACAAAATAAAAACACTTAAAGTTGGACTTTTATTTCATTGCATACATAACTAAATATCAGCAAGTTGCTTTTTTGGTAAATTATATGTATTGAAGTAATTTTCTGCACGTCTCATTTGCTGACATTAAATTCTATGTTAATATTGGCATTATATCATAATTTATTGGCCACCTTTCGCTATCATTGGTCATTGAAAAACCCATGTTTTGATATTACTGAGTGAGTAAATGATTAATAATAAATTCCGAAGTAGTGTGTAGAATACACATTGCACAATTATAACATCATTTATTTACTGCAACGTCAAATCATTACTTTTGTCCATGTTAATGTGTTCAGTTATACTCTGTATTTTGCACTTGAATAAAGGGGTTATTATTAATAAAAAAGCAAAAGATCGATTAAAATCAAAAGGTAGTGGGACATGTCCGTAGTTAACTTCAGTAGACTTCAGTACATTTTATGATCTGCTTAATGCCGTTGAATGGGGTGCTTTTTCTCATGTCTGCGAGGACGAGGGAATGGCAACAGGCCTTTCAGGATTGGATTCCCACAGAGCTTAGAAAAAGATTGGAGTTTGTGTATTCGATATGCCTTTTCTGGTTCGTTCAGGCATATCTTGTTGAACTTTCCAGAACCTTGAATGCTACAGATTGATAATGTTCCAGAGTTGAGCATATCACTTCCAAATACTTAAACGAACGTTGTTGTTTTTATTTTTATCTTAAAATACACCAATTAAATTGATAGTTCACCCAAAGCTAAAATTCTGTCATCATTTACTCACCCTAAAAGCACTTACAACTCATGCACCATATTCAAAGCCGTCTGCAACCATACGATAGCTTTTAGTGAAGAGCAGACTGAAATGTATGTTGTTTTTCACTGAAAATCTTATTTTCCGCTGTAGCTCTCAAATACTCTTCATGCATGAGCATATTCAAACTTGCCTTGTCAGTTTTGATATCATTGACACCAAGCAGCATTGGTTGTTGATGTCTCTTGCTTTACTTAATAGGACATGTTAAGAGTTTAAGTGGTGACAGATTTCATTTTTGGATGAATTATGCTTTTAAAGGTCAGAAGGAGTGCTCCCACAAACACAACATGATCTCATCTGGTAATGTTATCTTCTCCACATGTGCAGCTTTGAGCACAGCGAGAGGAACATTTTTCTGAACAGGCCTTCTGTGAATGGTGCGTTAACTGCATCTGCTTGTTTTGACTGGCTCGAAAAAAAAAAATTCTGTCACCATTTGCTCTTATGTTGTCATAAACCTGTTGTTGAACTCGAAAGGAGATATTTTGAATAATGGTCTTTCAAGATTTTAAAAGTCATAAAACTTGAGGTGAACTCGGATCAGAACGATTTGTGAGTTTTTCAGATTTTTTCGAGTTATTCAGAGTCATTGAAAAGATCGAACTCAGAAGAATGACTCGTTCACAACTCGGAAATTAGGTGTCATTCACTGTGAGTGAACTGTGCGTATACACAAATTTGTAAGTGAAATCTGCATTCAAACATTTTTACCAACAAATCATCATGATTCTTTAATAACTTTGGTACTGACATTTATTGTAAATTTACGAAATTATGCAGGAACAACTGAAACCACACAAACAAAAATCAACCGTATAAACTATTTAAGAAGATAAAATATTATAAATAGTTGTAATCTTTAACCTGCTTGATTAATCGATATAAAAACCAAATTGTGAAATGGATCACTGCGTTTTTCTGTCAAAATAAAAGTTTGATGGTTTAACTTTTGTCAATTAAGAAAATAGGATGGCCATAATTATTATAGTCATTTTGCTGCTTCAAAATGAAAAATAAAATTATTATAATATTGTATTTCTTTTACTCTATTTTATTTTATGGGGAAATATTACAATAATATTTTTTTTGTTTTAATTTATCCATTTTAAGTAATAGTAATAATATTAAAAGCATTATTATTATTATTATTATTATATAGCCATAATTATATGTAATCACAAAATTTTGGCCAAATTGTGCAAACAAGCATAGCAAAGCTCGATAAAAAAAATTATTTAAATATACTTTTTTTATTTTTTAATATACATGCAAATTTTCCTGTGCGTATAATGAAAGTGCATAGGATAGTTTGTAGTTGATGTAATGATTTATCAGTAAATAAAGACTTAAATAAAAGTATTTTTTTCCCTCTTAGAAATCTATTTTCTGACCTGAAATACAGCACACTGCTACAGGGAACATAGTTCTTTCCCTTTTCTCACCGTTCTGGATGGTGTTGGTTTAACACCACTCCTATATTTCTCTGTTTTCCAGATGGATTTGGAGTGCTTACAGGAAGTTGAACCCTGGGAGCTCTAGATATTGTTAGGAAGTGTGAGACTAGCTGACACAATGCTGCTTTGCTGAGTTAGCCCTGAGGGGGTGGGTGTATTATTTCCCTTCTGTTCGGCCCTTGCATTGATGTGCCCAGTGGTTGGGGTCCGGATTGTATTGTGCTGAGTTGCAGACAGAACAGGAATCAGCTGTGCACATGAAGAGTCCTGTGGGTGGCTGCCAGTACAGTATCGCAGCTTCCTTCAGATAACGGCTGGTGCACTGCTGAGTCTGCCTCAACTGCTGTAGTTAATGTGAAAGTTAGAAAGTGCTTGTTGTTAGCGGACTACTTCATCTGTCACATTGATTAATCGAGATTAATCACATCCAAAATAAAAGTTTGTTTACATGACATGTGTGTACTGTGTATATTTATATGTATATATAAAATACACACACATACATGTGCATATATATTTAAGAAATAATTACGTGTGTGTATTCATATTTATATATGATTTTATTATATATAAATATAAATATGTTACATATATTTCTTAAATATATGCCTGTATGTGTGTATTTATATACATATATACACACAATACATACACACATAATTGTGTAAACACAAACTTTTTTTTTTAGATGCGATTAATCATGATTAATCGATTTGACAACCCTAATAAGAAATCGAACTCAAAAACTGCTTTACACTTAAGTTCCAAAAACATAAATGTACAACATATAACATATCATGTATAAAACTAACCCAAGTCACATGATACAATACTAATAACACAAAACGTACATATAACTAAATACAGAATCACTTATATAAAGAAAAATATTACGCAATTCTTAATGTCATTTATGGTTCTAACACATTATTAAAGGGGTCATATGATGCGATTTCAATTTTTCCTTTCTCTTTGGAGTGTTACAAGCTCTTGGTGCATAAAGAAGATCTGTAAAGTTGCAAAGACTAAAGTCTCAAATCCAAAGAGATATTCTTTATAAAAGTTAAGCTGGATAGCTGGCCAATCAGAGCATACCTCGCTTTTCAGACCAATGAGGTTTGTAAAAATCGACGCGTTTCAGAAAGGCGGGGCATAGAGGAGAAACAATAATGTACAGTATGTGGAAAATAATGTTTTTTGAACCTTAAACCGCCTAAACACATTTCATTACACCAAATACACAAAATGATGTTCTTTTTAGCAGCATCATATGACCCCTTTAAACCATAACGTTTTAAAGCACTTTCAATTATCATTCATTGTCACTGCATGGGGAAAAAACATTCAGGTTAAAACTTCTCCTTTAGTTTTCCTAGAGTAAAAAAAGTCATAACGGTTTGGGAAAACATGATAGCAGTAATATGATAAAATTTGGCAATAATAATAATTATCATTAGCCTAACTATTGGATGTTTTTGTTTACCAAGTAAAAGCATTCACTTGTTGCATTACTACTTTTTTGAGTATTAATGTATTTGCAAAATTTGGGGTCAGTAAGATCTTTCTATCTGTCTGTCTGTTTGTCTTTTTTTTACTTTTTTTTATTAATGCTTTTATAAATCAAGGATGCATTAAATTGATCAAAAGTGACAGTAAATACATTTATAATGCTACTAAATATTTCTATTTCAAATAAATGCTGTTCTTTTGAACATTTCTATTCATCAATGAATACATTTTAGGAAAAATATTACGCAGCACAACTGTTTTCAACATTGAGAATAATCACAAATGTTTCTTGAGCAGCAAATCAGCATATTATTATGTTATAATTATTATCATATGTTCCTGTGGCTCAGTGGTAGAGCATTGTGTTAGCAGCGCAAAAGGTCGTGGGTTCGATTCCCAGGGAACACACATACTGGTAAAAAATGTATAGCCTGAATGCACTGTAAGTCAGCGTCTGCTAAATGCATAAATTATTAATTATTAAATTAGATTAGAATGATCTCTGAAGGATCATATGACACTGAAGACTGGAGTGATGATGCTGAAAATTCAGCTTTACATCACAGGAATAAATTTGAATATATTTAAATTAAAAAAAAAAAAATTTATTATAATAATATTTCACAATATTTTTGTATTTTTTATCAAATAAATGCAGCCTTGGTGAGCAGAAGATACTTTTACTAACCCCAAACTTTTGAAAAGTAGTGTATTTTTATATTTTTAACCTAATAAATTAATGTAATTAGACTACATGATCAATTTACATAACTAATCAATATTAGTGTGTTTCATCTTTGTTTTAGTTGTTTTGATGCTGATAGATGAAATTCCGTGAAACCAGTCTGGACTTCATTTGTACAAATCAACTCTCAACAGTTCTTTTCCCATGATTCTCAGCTCTGTGGCTCTTAGACAGTAGATCAGACTGAATGAAGTGGAGTATGTTGTTCTGGGTTCCTGGACCAACTCGTAAAGAATTTGGCTCAAACCCTGTTGTGGAGAAACCAATTCACACAAACTTTTCTCTTTTTAACACGCACATCAAGCACCTCATATTTATCAATCACAACAAACCGAAATGCAGAACCATATGAATGGATTTCAGAAAGAGAAAGAGAAAATGACATTAACTTTTTCTGCAGAGGGGTTTGATGTGGTTTGTGTCTCCATCCCACACCTCTCGGCTGAAACACTCTTTACAGCAATCTGCCATTGTTTTTTTCCATTATGCAACGTCTGATCTGTCTGTTTGGTTTTGCTTCTTTCTCTCTCTCCCTCTGTTTATTTTCCCTCTCTCCTGTGCTTTTTCTCTTTCTCTCACAGATGCAAATTTTTCAGTCTCACAGAGACTCCGGAAAATTACACAGTTGTCCTTGATGAGGAGGGATTTAAAGGTAAAACACACACTCACACACACATGAACTGCTGTCATAAGGCTCTTGTGTTCAATTGACGATGACACACATTGTCATGGACTATACTGAGAACTCTATCATTTTATTTATAGTTATGTTATCATTTTATGTTGTCAACATATATAATTGTTCCTGGGGACTTTTAATCTGACGTTTCACATTGTACATTTCCAAAACCTGGGTTAACATTCTTATTTGCATAATTACATGATTGGCTAAATATGATGCCAAAAATTTAAATTACTCTTTATTTGATTGGTTCATTACTTGAAACCGCACTGAAATGTGAAGAATATGGAAATGTGTGACATGTTTGAACAAGACTTGGTACATTTTTTTTAATTTTTTTATTGTGCTGTATGTATTTCAAGCAATAAAACATTTTTATAGTTTATATATGTTAATAAAACAGTTTTTGTCTTTTAAGGAGGCCTAAAACCATTAACACCTAATAATTGATCATTTCATTAAAGGGGTCATATGATGTTGCTAAAAAGAACATTATTTGGTGTAATGAAATGTGTTTATGCGGTTTAAGGTTCAAAAAACACATTATTTTCCACATACTGTACATTATTGTTTCTCCTCTATGGCCCACCTTTCTGAAACGCGTCGATTTTTACAAAGCTCATCGGTCTGAAAAGCGTGGTGTGCTCTGATTGGTCAGTTATCCAGTGCGTTGTGATTGCCTGAATACCTCAAGCGTGTGACGGAAATGTTACGCCCCTACCATATTGTGATGCCCTGTCCGGCCGGAGCGACGAGACAAAAACATTAAAACCCATTATAAACGAGGCATTTGTTGCGTCCAGTGGGGACGGATTATAATGACATATACTGTCTTTTAAGCGTTGCATCGCACCACGTAAACATAAAAATTCTTTATGCACCAAGAGCTTGTAACACTCCAAAGAGAAAGGAAAAATTGAAATTGCATCATATAACCCCTTTAAGTATTTATATAAAACATTTAATAAAAATTATAATTATATCTCTTTCAGCTCTGTATAAAAATATATTTACATGTAATATAATATTATACTAAAGTTTGGAGTCGGTAAGGGTGTTTAAATTTTTTGGTTTTTTTAAGTCTCTTGTGCTCACCCAGACTGCATTTATTTGATTAAAAATACCCAATTTTTTGAAACAAAAGAAACAGTAATATTGTGAAATGCTATTACAATTATTAAATATTTATTATTTTAAATTGAATTATAATAATTATATAATATTATGAAATTATTTTCAATTTGAAGCAGAATTTTCAGCAACTATTTTTAGATGATGTGAAGAAAATGTCTCTGCCGTTCGCTTGTGCAAAACTGTTGAAAAGTTTGCTGTTTTCTATTTGAATATATTTTGAAATGTAATTTATTCCTGTGATGCCAAACTGAATTTTCAGCATCATTACTCCAGTCTTCAGTGTCACATGATCCTTCAGAAATCATTCTAATATACTGATTTGGTGCTTAAGAAACATTTCTTATCAATGTTGAAAATGGTCTGGATGCTTAATATTTTTGTGGAAACTGCAATACTATGTTCAAAAGAACAGCATTTATTTGAAATAGATTTTTTTTTGTAACATTATAAATGTCTCTACTGTCAGTTTTGATCAGTTTAATGCATCCTTACTGAATAAATGTGTTTTTTGTTTTGTGTTTCCCCCAAACTGAATGGTAGCTCCTCTTTCAGTGCAAGGCATTATAAAGTTTGATCACTTAGAAAAAAATTTGCTATTACTTTTCTATTAATATTTTGTAAAATGTGAAAACTGGTATATTTGTATATTGACACTGACTTCTGTATGTCCTCTTCATCACATCCTCATCCTCCAGAGCTCCAGCCGTCTGAGCACTTACAGGTGGAGGGCTCCACTTGGCTCCCGCTCAATGTCGTCTCCAATGGCAACGCCTCCAGCAGCTCACAGGCCGTGGGCGTCACCAAGATCGCCAAATCCGTTATCGCTCCATTGGCCGAGCAGCATGTGTCCGTCTTCATGCTGTCCACCTATCAGACGGACTTTATTCTGGTAAGCGAGTCTGGTGTGTCTCTGTGATCATTGAGACACATATATCTAATTTAAGCCTGTCAGCAATGTTTCTAAAAAATACTTGGATGAGTGTAAACTGCACCAAATGATGGAAGTATTATGTCAGTGAATCAGGGTTGTTATAGATAACTAAAATTAAAAATATAAAAAAAATTCAATACTTGAAATACAATAAATGTTAGCTGAAATATAATAAAAAAAACAAATAAAAATGTCAAAAACGCAAAACGAAATGACTAAAACTTAAAATGAAAACAGTAAACATTAAAAAAATCTAATTTTAAAGTTTAATAGTATATCAATGATACTAAAATAACACTGCAATGAATAACCAAAATATTTTATGTTCAGCTAAAATCTCAAATAAATTATTATAATTTTTTTAATAAAATGTTTTGTTGCTTTCTTTGGTTAGTTAAACACAGCACAAAGCTAAGATGTAGATCTGACGGACATTTGGCTGAATCCAGAGACAGAACATTGTTAATAAATGATGTATTAAGGAAAAGGCAGCATAAACATGCGCCAACATCAAACACACCTGCCTGTTGTAAATGTTTTACAATTTTATGACCCTTATGTTTTAATAAGTTGGTAGATGTGTGATGAACATTGTGTAATGTTGATTGGTCTCTGTGCATTATACTTTCAAGGGCAGTTACGCTTTTGTAATAAGCTAATTTACAGTTTTGCTAATAACTCTAGAGCTGTGTGGGCCAGAATCTATTTTTTTATCCTGGTTTAAAAACTTTTTTTGTTTGTTTGTTTTCTTTTTGGAAAACTGACTTAAGAAACATTTCTTATCAATGTTGAAAATGGTCTGGATGCTTAATATTTTTGTGGAAACTGCAATACTATGTTCAAAAGAACAGCATTTATTTGAAATAGATTTTTTTTTGTAACATTATAAATGTCTCTACTGTCAGTTTTGATCAGTTTAATGCATCCTTACTGAATAAATGTGTTTTTTGTTTTGTGTTTCCCCCAAACTGAATGGTAGCTCCTCTTTCAGTGCAAGGCATTATAAAGTTTGATCACTTAGAAAAAAATTTGCTATTACTTTTCTATTAATATTTTGTAAAATGTGAAAACTGGTATATTTGTATATTGACACTGACTTCTGTATGTCCTCTTCATCACATCCTCATCCTCCAGAGCTCCAGCCGTCTGAGCACTTACAGGTGGAGGGCTCCACTTGGCTCCCGCTCAATGTCGTCTCCAATGGCAACGCCTCCAGCAGCTCACAGGCCGTGGGCGTCACCAAG
The DNA here is from genome assembly GCF_001515625.1 of Sinocyclocheilus rhinocerous. NCBI lineage: Eukaryota > Metazoa > Chordata > Actinopteri > Cypriniformes > Cyprinidae > Sinocyclocheilus > Sinocyclocheilus rhinocerous. Next base: position 76,963 of record NW_015642448.1, on the reverse strand, counting down.
ATCGCCAAATCCGTTATCGCTCCATTGGCCGAGCAGCATGTGTCCGTCTTCATGCTGTCCACCTATCAGACGGACTTTATTCTGGTAAGCGAGTCTGGTGTGTCTCTGTGATCATTGAGACACATATATCTAATTTAAGCCTGTCAGCAATGTTTCTAAAAAATACTTGGATGAGTGTAAACTGCACCAAATGATGGAGGTATTATGTCAGTGAATCAGGGTTGTTATAGATAACTAAAATTAAAAATATTAAAAAAATTCAATACTTGAAATACAATAAATGTTAGCTGAAATATAATAAAAAAAACAAATAAAAATGTCAAAAACGCAAAACGAAATGACTAAAACTTAAAATGAAAACAGTAAACATTAAAAAAATCTAATTTTAAAGTTTAATAGTATATCAATGATACTAAAATAACACTGCAATGAATAACCAAAATATTTTATGTTCAGCTAAAATCTCAAATAAATTATTATAATTTTTTTAATAAAATGTTTTGTTGCTTTCTTTGGTTAGTTAAACACAGCACAAAGCTAAGATGTAGATCTGACGGACATTTGGCTGAATCCAGAGACAGAACATTGTTAATAAATGATGTATTAAGGAAAAGGCAGCATAAACATGCGCCAACATCAAACACACCTGCCTGTTGTAAATGTTTTACAATTTTATGACCCTTATGTTTTAATAAGTTGGTAGATGTGTGATGAACATTGTGTAATGTTGATTGGTCTCTGTGCATTATACTTTCAAGGGCAGTTACGCTTTTGTAATAAGCTAATTTACAGTTTTGCTAATAACTCTAGAGCTGTGTGGGCCAGAATCTATTTTTTTATCCTGGTTTAAAAACTTTTTTTGTTTGTTTGTTTTCTTTTTGGAAAACTGACTTTTCTCAAAGTCTTTCTAGGCTGCTTTTTTATTTGTAAAAAATACTGATTTGATAAGGGGTTTTTTTTTCCATTGATTAAAAAACAATTAAAGTGTGCAATGAAGCTGTGGCCCAGTATTGACTGTAATAAGCTAATTTACAGTTTTGCTAATAACTCTAGAGCTGTGTGGGCCAGAATCTATTTTTTTATCCTTGTTTAAAAACTTTTTTTGTTTGTTTGTTTTCTTTTTGGAAAACTGACTTTTCTCAAAGTCTTTCTAGGCTGCTTTTTTATTTGTAAAAAATGCTGATTTGATAAGGGTTTTTTTTTCCATTGATTAAAAAACAATTAAAGTGTGCAATGAAGCTGTGGCCCAATATTGACTAATATTTCTTGAATGTAAAGTCCAAACTTTACAAAAATTTGTGCGAAGAAACCACATTCTAAAGGTGCACACCAAATAGTCACCCACAGGGGGTGCTACAACAACAACAAAACAACCATAACTATTTGATTGACGTTTTGCATGTTGTTGTTTGGGAATAAGTGCTGCTAACATATGCTAAAAATGCAATAGCAATACAAAATTAAAGTATAAAACAAACACGACCACCTCAGGGAGTGCTGTTAGGTGATGTATATGAAAATGTATGCTATTAACACACTAAAAGGGATATTTGTGTTCTAGGTGCGAGAGAAAGACCTGTCGGTGGTGGTGGAGACTCTAGTGGAGGAGTTTAATATTTTCAGAGAGGAGGGAGGAGAGTCAGTGCCTGTCCACAGTCAGGACGCCTGCAACGGCCTGCAGCGAAACGGCAGAGAGGGTGAGAAAGCAGTGAAAGAAAGGCATACACTACCATTCAAAAGTTTGGGGTCGGTGTGAAGTCTCTTATGCTCTCCAAGGCTGCATATATTTGATTTAAAAAAATAGAGTAGAAACAGTAGTATTGTGTTATATTATTGCAACGTAAAATAACTGTTTTCTATTTGTATGTATTTTAAAATGTAATATATTTTTGTGACTCAAAGCTGAATTTTCAGCATCATAACTCCAGTCTACAGTGTGACATGATCCTTCAGAAATATTTCTAATATGATGATTTGCTGCTCTAGAAACATTTATTATCATCATCATTCATCATCATTTTAGAAAGCTTTGATATTTTTTTCCAGGATTCTTTAATGAATAGAAAGTGCATTGATGAACAGCATTTATTTAAACAGAATTTTTTTGTAACAATATAAATGTCTTTATGGTCACTTTTGATATATTTAATGCATCCTTGCTGAATAAGTGTTAGTTTCTTTAAAAAAAACAACTGACTCCCAACATTTGAACTAATGCAATGGCTTCTTGAAAAGGTCATATTATGAGAAATAGTGAAATTGATTATTTAAGAATAGTCCATTATACTATGTGTGTGTGTTCAGTTCCACATGCAACAGTTCATCCAGTGCTGATTCCAGAAAATAAATTTTGCGTAATGAGCTTGGATCCGGACACACTGCCAGCGATTGCCACAACCCTCATAGACGTTCTGTTTTACCCTAACAGGTATGAAACATGCTGCTGCAAACTCATGCAGTGATGCTGTATGCATCTCATTTTTCACTGCTTTGAGTTTTGCGTTTCCTCTTCAGCACATTACTTAGCTGACCAATATTTTTTTTTACCATTTCACTGCCACTAAGAGGTGTCTTGAACCAAGTCACAGTTTATGACGCATTACACTGTAGGGGAAAAGATGGGGTGAACTATGTCGCTTTTTTATACAAGTTGTTTTCTCAGCAGGAAGAAATAAGAGGTAAAACTGCTACTCCTAATTATAATTAGTGTCTCTTATAAACTGCAAGTAAAATATTTATTTATTATTTATATATTTATAAAAAAAAATGTGTCTGTTTGTTTGTGCAGTTATTTCCCTTGGCATATTCAGTTATAACATGTTGTTGGTTATTAAGTCTGTTAAGTGTTTTTTTTTTATTTCTTTTTAATGCATTTTTCTCCTGCAGTCCTAAAGAGGGCGCCAGTGTTGATCAGGACATGGAATGTATCAAGTTTTTCTCCTTCTCTCTGATTGATGGATACGTCTCTTTGGTGATGGACACAGAAGCACAGAGACAGTAAGACCCTCACAGAGTCATGAACAGGTCATCATATCAAAGATTTGCACGTTGCAGATTTAAATATGAAAAGATGTTTGTGTTTGTTTGTGTGTCAGATTCCCCACTGATCTTCTCTTCACCAGCTCTTCTGGTGAGCTCTGGAGGATGGTGAGAATAGGAGGGCAGCCTCTCGGCTTCGGTGAGCTTCAGAATACCTTCTTTTGGCCATTTGAATGCAGCATGTATCCTTTAGCCATGCCATAATGCATTGCAGCAAGCAAGAGTAAGCCAGTCACCCAGGATGAGTCGAATGAATAAAAAAAAAAAAGATTATAAATATGCTTACAATTCATTCAGCATTACAAGGTATCAATACAATTTTTTTTGATTTTTTAATTTATTTTAAAGTGTAGCTACACGTTACATGTACTTGCCATGTTAATAACAGTAAATTGTGCACAATTACAAATGTAAACCAAAATCTAACCCTAAACTTAGCCCTATAGTAAGTTTATGTAATTAATTAATTAATTAATGTTATTCAGTGCTTTATGAAATTAGACTGTAACAATGCCACCAAAAAATTCAATATTTTATTTTAATTTAATTTGGTTCTGATTTTAATAATTTTATTCTAATAATGAATATAATTTTTAATAAATAAATAAATATTTGTTGAAATACATTTAAATAAAAGGTCATTTAATTTAAATAAAATGATTGAATAACCAATATTTGTGTGTGATTATCTATTTGTATGCATTTTAGAGTCACAATAGTTTAACTTGATACCCTACTCTAGGGTTTCCCAAACTAGGGTTCGTTAGGAAACAGCAGGAGGTTCGTAAGCTGATGAAAAGCTAATAATTACTTGAATCACAAAAAATGTGAAATTAAAATAAAGCATTTTAAAAGAACATAATAAAACACTTACAAAAAAAAGATTAAATATTTTATTTGTTTACATGCATATCATGTTACCATTAACCAACATGAGAGAACCATGAGCATGCAAATGTGTGTTAAATTATCAGAATATTAACTTGTATCCCAGGGATACTTCAAGTAAATATTTTATGTCAAAAGAGTTCAGCGGACAAAAAAAAAAAGTTTGTGAATTCATGACCTACTTGAAATTAATTGTGAGTCAAGAACAGATCAATATCAGTCACTTATGAGGTTCTGTTTCCATTAGGACATTTACATTTTATCATTTAGCTTTTATCCAAAGCGACTTACAAATTAGGAGAACAATAGAAGCAATCAGACTAACTAGAGAGCAACAGTATGCAAGTGATGTGACAAGTCTCAGTTAGTCTAGCACAGTACACATAGCAATGTGTGTTTTTTTTTTTTTAAATGTTAAATAACTTAAAGCAAATAGTTAAGTGTTAGTATTAAATGGTCAGGTGCTGGAGAAAAAAAAAAAAAAAAAACTTTAGACGTTTTTTGAAAATGTCTAAATACTCAGCTGCTCAAATTGATATAGGCAGGTCGTTCCACCAGCTGGGAACAGTCCAGGAAAACATCTGTGAGAGTGATTTTGTGCCTCTTTGGGATGGCACCACAAGGTGTTGTTCACTTGCAGAATGCAAGCTTCTGGAGGAATCACAAAATGGCTATTCATGGAAAAGCCATGATAGGCGAGAGGGAGAGAGTGAAAGGTGACCTGTGGAGGAGTGCGAGTTGTGCCTGGAGTCAGTCTGAGGTTAGAAGTGATGAGGAAGTGGTCTGAGGTGTGCAACAGAGTAACTAGAGTGTTATCAGTGGCGCAATAAGGTTTAATTGGTTATCTGATTTGTGAGTAGCTGTAGTAGACACTCGCTTGTGGTCAAATGAGGCAAGCAGAGTGTTGAAGTCAGCAGCCTGGGGTTTACCTAGGTGGATGTTGAAGTCACCAAGTAGTACCAGAGGAGTATCGTCCTGAGGGAAGTTTGGGAGTAACACATCCAACTCCTCCAAGAAGTTACCCAGTTGACATGGGGGACGATAAACAATTACAAAGTGGATTTTAACGGGGTGGGTAATAGTAATTGCGTGTGATTCAAATGAACTGTTGTCAGTAAGAGATGGTAGAGGATCAAATTTCCATTCATTTGTAGACCGGTACCTCCACCCCTTGCTCAATTGGGAGAAATTGAGGGAAATTGGGGAAAAAGTTAAATAGAGAGGGCTGCAGGAGTGGCAGTGTCCTCAGGTTTGATCCAAATCTCAGTTAGGGCCATGAGGTTGAGACTTGAATGAGTAGCAGTAGATTAAATAAAGTCTGCTTTGTTTACAGCAGACTCGCAGTTCCAGAGACCAATTGGAATAGAGAGTAAAGTAGTAGTGGACATAGGGAAAGTACGCAGATTTCGCTGCCTCCTACGTACAGAGCGTGATTTACAAGTGTTGGTAGTAATAGTAGAGATTTGAAAGCACATAGGCAAGCTTCTGGAGGGCGCATAAGTCTGAACTATCAAGTTTAAGTACTTTGGTGCAGAGCCAGTGGTTGTCTTGTAGGCAAACATCATTGAATTTGATGCAAGCAGCTATTGGCAGCCAGTGCAAACTGATGAAGAGAGGTGTGACGTGGGCATTCTTCGGCTTGTTGAAGACCAATCTTGCTGCTGCATTCTGGATCAGTTGCAATGTCTTGATAGTACATGCCGGAAGGCCTGCCAAGTGAGCATTACAATAGTCCAGTCTGGAGAGAACAAGAGCTTGGACAAGGAGTTGTGCGGCCTGCTCTGATAGTAAGGATCTAATCTTCCTAATGTTGTATACGGCAAATCTGCAGGACTGGGCCGTTGTTGCAATATGGTCTGTGAAGCTTAACTGATCATCAATCACAACTCCCAAGGTTCCTGGCTGTCCTGGAAGGAGTTATGGTTGACGAACCTATCTGTATAGAGAAGTTGTGGTGAAGTGCTGGGTTGGCTGAGACCACGAGCAGTTGTGTCTGATGGCCCTTCATCCAGCCAGAAATATCTGCCAGACAGGCTGCAATGCGAACAGCTACCGTGGGATCATCTGGTTGGAATGAGAAGTAGAGCTGAGTGTCATCAGCACAGCAGTGATAGGAAAAGCCATGATAGATCCTAATGATGACATGTAGATGGAGAAGAGAAGTGGTCCAAGCACTGAGCCCTGAGGAACCCCGGTAGCAAGAAGTTGTGACTTGGAAACCTCTCCCCTCCAAGACATCCTGAAGGACCTAACTGAGAGGTAAGACTTCAACCACTGGAGTGTGGCTCCTGAGATGCCCATCTTCGTGAGGGTGGACAGGAGGATCTGGTGGTTAACTGTGTCAAAAGCAGGAAACAGATTCAGCAAGATGAGTACTGAGGATTTGGAAGCTGCTCTTGCCAGTCTCAGGGCTTCAGTAACCAAGAGCAGGGCAGTCTCAGTTGAGTGGCCGCTTTTGAAGCCAGATTGGTTGTTGTCCAGATGGTTGTTCTGTGCAAGAAACATAGACAGTTGGTTGAACACAACTCGCTCAAGTGTCTTTGCAATGAATGGAAGAAGGGATACCAGTATGTAGTTTTCTAAATGTGCTGGATTTAGAGAGGGTTTCTTAAGCAGTAGGGTTACGCAAACCAGCTTAAATGCTGTGGGAAATGTACCAGTGTGAAGAGAGGTGCTGATAATGTGAGTGAGTGCAGGTATAACTGAAGAAGAAATCGCTTGAAAGAGGTGAGTGAGGTTAGGATCAAGCGGACAGGTCAGGTAGGATGATTGGAAAGGATAAGTCTGCCTCCGAGAGTGGAGAGAGGGAGGAGAGAGAGTGTGTATTTGTTATGAAGTTTGTGGGTGGTGCGTGCTGGTCTGGATGAAAGGTGGCAAAGTTGTATAAGCAAGATGTTAGAGTGGAGCAAAAAGTGTTAGTGCCCAGTGCTGAAAACTGAGAGGGTGGAGGAAGTGAGGATGAAACCATAGAGGATAGGCGAGAGGGAGAGAGTGAAAGGTGACCTGTGGAGGAGTGCGAGTTGTGCCTGGAGTCAGTCTGAGGTTAGAAGTGATGAGGAAGTGGTCTGAGGTGT
>NW_015642448.1:32201-67738 GCF_001515625.1 Sinocyclocheilus rhinocerous | reverse complement strand
CGCTAAAATCTAATGACAAAAGAAACAAAACGCTTACAAACTGCTGTCCTCTTCTGTTGCTCTACTGCTTCTTCTCTTAGGATGCCTATGTGTATAAATGACTCACTTAATATTTTTCTGTCTGATCCAATTCCTTGTCCATACAAGAGCAAAATCTGTTCAGCTGAGTGATAGATGAACAAACACAACAGATTGAATCAGAAAGTCACATTTATCGCAGTTATTTGCTGTTATCTCACTCTCTCTGTCTCCTTTTTCAGATGAATGTGGGATAGTTGCTCAGATCTCTCAGCCTCTTGCAGACAGTGATATATCAGCGTATTACATTAGCACCTTCAGCTTTGATCATGCTCTGGTAAGTCCTTTTTTCTCTCTTTTTGACACACAAAACATTTTAGCTCTGAGTATTAGTTGACTGATGTGGTTTTTGCAGTACATTAATGCACAAATATAATTAATAGACCCATTCAGGGTGATAAAAGATCCTGATCACCCTGTGTGCGTTTATTTTGTGATAATTATCTGCTGACATTCAGTCTGTAGAGGTCATGTGTCTAGTCTACAGCATTTATATTTAGTACATTTGAATCATTTGTGTGACACTGAGCAACAGGAGGCAAATGGTTGCCTAGTAACCAGGAAACAGAAGAATTTCAGAATCTGATCTGATTGGACGATTTTCGCAACAACGCCTATTGCAACGTTTATTTCCATGATGTCATGTGAAATCAGATCATCTGGTTGTCCTTGCTTCCTGTTCCTTTCCTTTTTTCCTGGAAACCCTCAAGTATTTTAGCAGAAACTGTCTGGTTCCCGATTGGTCAGGGGATCGTTCTTACTCATCATTAGATCATCGTTATAATTTAATATTAAAATGTGCTGTCTTACAAGACTCTCTGAAATACTTGCTTCTGATTGGTGAATCACAACATTGTGCATGGAATGTCAAATATTTTTGTAGTATATCACAGTTCAAATCGCAGTTGCAACATGAAAAAATAATCACAATATTTTTTTGTCCAAGTAGTGCAGCCCTATATAGGCTATACACAGTGCTGGGTAGATTACTTACAAATTGTAGTCCAATATTGATTACAAATTGCATGACGAAAATTGTAGTTGGTAACCTAATCTATTTTTACACGTTTACATCTATGTTTACACATTTTAGTTTACATTTAGGTGTAGTTGGTAGGAATGTTCTGTAGGGGTAGTTGATGAAAAGCAAATTAGTTAAATCATAAAAATTTAAAAAATAAATACATTTAAATAAAAACAATATTTGAACAGAAATATAAATATTTTATTTGTTTACCTGCATATGATTGTGACTATTAACTCTCATTATAATTTATATAATAATAATAATAATGTATGCATTTAGCAGACGTGAATATGCGAATGTGTTGTTAAATTATTGAAATATTAACTTAAAATCTCTAGACTTCAGGAAAATATTTTAGGTCAAAATAATGTGCGAATAATAAGTAATCATGCAATCCATAAAAAGTAACTGTAAACTAATTATAAACATTTTAACAAGTAATGTAATCTAAGTCAAGTACTTACTTTTTGGAATTTGATTACGAAATCTGGATTGCATGTAATACATAATTTTTAAAATAAAAGCACTTTTATTCAAATGAAAACACTGATCATTTATCGTCTTACTTGCAGGTCATGTGACCTTTAACCGTCATCAGAGAACCGTAACATTCAAATGTTCAAATGATTGAAATATCAGCATATTTTTTTCCGGCTGACATACTAGTTTTGGAACCACCGCTATACAGTAGCATGTAGGTGAATTTATTTAATTATTTTTTCTGACACTAGCATCCTTCATGATTCATTCAAAATCGAAGAGACATGATTCAGTCATCAGTGATTTTAGGATGTTTTTCCACATAAACCGAATAAACCATACTATATATAGGTTAACCATTGCTATATATAGGGTATGGTAATGATATAATCCTTCAGTGCAAGCCAGTGAAGTCCCCGCCACCAGAATCATGCGTTCACATGACCTTACGGTAAAAGAGGAAGTGTAAGGAATAGTTCATACCTGTTGGTATTCAAACTTGCGCTACTTTGTCATGATCTTCATCTGTTTCTGTTTCTTCATCTTGTTTTTTTTCCACCCCTACTCTTTTGCCATAGTGTCACAAAAACAATTATTATTATTGTAATTTATTTTATATTTATTATTATTTTATATAAACATTTACTTTGTTTGCTGTTGTTAATAATAATACTTATTATTATTATTATTATTGTTGTTAGCATTTATATATTTATAAAACTATTCATTTTTATGATTTATTATTATATTGATAATTTTCTAAGGGTCCTGGCTCTAAACATTGTGTTTAAGACAATGTGTAGAGTTAAAAATACATTTTAAAGGTTAAAATACTTTTTAGAAATACTGTTTTGGAACGGTATTTTTAACTTCTGAAAATATGTAGTTCCATATGCATGCGTCATTGTGTCTGTCCATAAATACCTCTGTGCATCCATCCATCTCTACAAGAAAACATGCACTGTTATCAGTCCGAGCTGATTCGTATGAGATGATGCATCTCTGTTTACGCCCATCCTACAAAACTCTTCATACCAGTGTGTGTTGTTCAGCTGACAGCATGTGACATCCCTAACAAATATTGCATGTTTGGATGGGACGTAATCATCCTTGTATTTTTGTGTCATCTAAGCCTAAATCTTTTTTTGTCTCAGGTGCCGGAAGAAGACATAGTGAGCGTGACCGAGATGCTTCAAGCTCAGAGGATGTCCAGTTGAGGATGCGTCTTCAGATTGAAAAGGGTAGAAAAAAAACCTTCACGGTGGATGGTAGATCTTATTTGAGCCACTAACACACAGTATTACTCCACAAGTCTGTCTTACCATAACCAGAGGTGCTTCAGTCACTGCATTTGAGAGCTTGGGCTTAAAACAGACCTAAACTCAAAAAACAGTGGCATCTTGCTTTTGCAGAAACAGCAGTGCTGATTATATACCTTTACCATTAATCAAAGTATTTACATGATTTGAAAGGACATTTTTGCGGCATGTTAATGATCGATTATTTGAAGCACTTTTTTTCTTAATTGAATTAGAAGATGAGAGGACGTTATCGATTTTGGATGTATTTGAGCCACTAACACACAGTATTACTCCACAAGTCTGTCTTACCATAACCAGAGGTGCTTCAGTCACTGCATTTGAGAGCTTGGGCTTAAAACAGACCTAAACTCAAAAAACAGTGGCATCTTGCTTTTGCAGAAACAGCAGTGCTGATTATATACCTTTACCATTAATCAAAGTATTTACATGATTTGAAAGGACATTTTTGCGGCATGTTAATGATCGATTATTTGAAGCACTTTTTTTTCTTAATTGAATTAGAAGATGAGAGGACGTTATCGATTTTGGATGTTTATTTCTGCATTTTCAGGGGTAGTGATAACACGATGTTCTGTAATGCGCAACAGGAAATTCCCTGTTTGGTTTACCTGCTGCCATGATGTTCTGCAAAAATCATTATTACTTTGAGGATTGCACACAGACGTCTTCCAGTATTGTCAGTATCAGGTTTTTTTCTTGAGTAACCCTGTTTGAGGTCAAGCTAAATACATTTTATTGTTGTAGCAACTTATGGTGTCATTGAAACATTGCACTTAGAAAAGCAGTTACTGACAGTGAATATTCGGATCACTTTTGAATCAGCATTTCAAACGTATCTCGCAAATACCGGAGTCATACTGTTATGAATGATTCTTTTGTTTCAAATCACATTTACACCTAGTTGGGTAAATCTCTCAAGAACATATCCAGCTCATATTTCACCCCAAAAACGAAATCCTATTGTACAAATCATATTTTAGTTAAATAGCCCCTAGACCTCAGTAATCGTGAAAAAAGCCAGGAAATTTCAGTTTTGACAATATGGGACCTTTAAAGAAATAGTTCGCCCAAAAATGACAAGAAGAACAGATTTGGAGAAATTTGGCATCACAAATCCATAATAACGCTTCCTCCAGTGAAAAAGTCCATCACTTGTCGTCGTCTCACATCAAAATCCACCAACATATGTGTTCAGAATTTTTTTTGGACCATTTTCGCTTGTAAACGGTGCTTGATCTGTGAATATTTCTATTCTGATTCAGATTAGATGACATTTTCACTGGAGAAAGAAAATAACGCTTCCTCCAGTGAAAAAGTCCATCACTTGTCGTCGTCTCACATCAAAATCCACCAACATATGTGTTCAGAATTTTTTTTGGACCATTTTCTCTTGTAAACGGTGCTTGATCTGTGAATATTTCTATTCTGATTCAGACAAGACGATTTTTCACTGGAGAAAGCAATATTATGGATAGAGGTCTCGTATTTTAAGTGACTGAAGCAAAGGTTTGAAGTTAAAATCATCTTCATGGATGTTTCTTACGAACACACAGCTTTTCACTTCACAAGACATTAACTGTAGGACTGGAGTCGTTTGGATTACTTGTGGATTATTGTGATGTTTTTATCAGCTGTTTGGACTCTCATTCTGACGGCACCCATTCACTGCAGAGGATCCATTTCTCCAAATCTGTTCAGATGAAGAAACAAACTCATCTACATCTTGGCCTGAGGATAAGTACATTTTCAGCAAATTTGAGGTTCAGTTTCTAGTGTCGCTTTGTCAACGTATCTACAGTGTGATTAGGGAAATGCCTCTTGCACAACTGTCTGCCTAATGACATCGTTAGGTTTGACGACGCTTGTGACATTTCTGCCTTTGCTAATGCTCAAACATGTGGCCTTACACTCACTCTTGATTTTTGCTTAATGCCAGAATAGGCTGCTGTTTTGTGACCTATATTAATTCACTACCAGTGAACCAAGCACAAATATTTACACAAGTAGTGATCAAATTAAAGAAATTGAGTTAATGGAGAAATTCATGCAAGGAGAAATGCACTTATTGATTGTACTTTGATGGCACAATCACTAATAAATCCAGAAATCAGAACTGGTTAATGAATTAAGCTCTTTTTAGAGAGAAATATATCTTTGTTACAAATAAGCTCAATGCTTTTGGAAGAGCTGCTGAAACAGAAAATACTAAAATATTAGATTAATAATTAGGGTTACTTTTTGTGTGTGTGACTTTATGTATTTGCTAACACTTTTTTTTTAAATGTTAACTTTTTTTTTTCTTTATATAGTCGATCTATTTTTCAGGGCACCAGTGCTGCATAAGAATAATTGTCAAAGTGCTTTTTGAGATCATGGTATCAAAAATTGTAAATTAAAAATTGCCATTAAGGAGCTATTTTCATATGTTTATTTTATCTGATTTCTATCAATATCAGCAAAGACTAAGGTTACTGGTGTGCATAAAATGTGTTTGTAAAGGTCAGTAATGATTCTGAGCATTTGTTATTCTTGCTTTTTGTAGACTAGGTGCATTTATCTCAAATTAATTTTTGGTACATTTTATACAGTGTCAAAGGAATCGCATACCTTGTTTGTAACTGTGCTGCTTGTTCAATAAACGACTATATAAATACTGTTTTCAGGCATTTCTTAAAATGTGTTTAAATGGTTGTGCGTGCAGTCACAAAACTTGAAAGTACATTTAGTTACACTTACTGTATTTAGTTATGAGAAGAGCATAATTTTAATATGCCTGTTTAGTAACACTTTAATAGAATTGATAATTTCTTTGGTTAGATGATTTTATCCTTAATGTATTAAAAATTAATTAAATAGTTTTATAATTAATTAATTAATTAAATAGTTATGTGTGTGTGTGTGTATACATATATATGCATAAAACAGAAGACATGAAATTGAGCTTGACATACTTTTTAATGTGTATTATAATTCATTTTGAAGGAATTACATTGCGTTTTAAATTTAGTCATTGCAGGTGGTATTATTGGAAGGGACATTCCCTTCATTCCAGACTGCACTAATGGAAAATAAATTGTGTAGTCCATGATAAGTCATAAATATTTTTGGTCTGTTTTCCTGTAAGAGAAAAGCTGTAAGAGAGATGTGGGAGTGAAGCTTGAAGAAAAACAATGGCAGCTATTGACATGCGTTGACACCCTGATAACAGAAAAATATGACGTATTAAAATCATTCTTTTCCAACTCCCATCATTTCAGATTCCATAGCCAGTATTATTAAATTGAGTCAGATAGTGATTAAAATCAACAGACATTATTTCTATAAGCAGTGTGTGACATTAGATGATTATATCAGGGCTATATCTCTCAGAAGGCATCTTACGGTTAGATAATGGTTCGCTGTATAATAATACAAAATAATTATCATAGAAATTGATGAGGCAAAAATCAATCAAATCAAGCTTTCTCTCACTACATCAGTGAGCTCAACAGGGTAACGCATCTTGTACAATCATCTAACTTTCAACAGAAACTAAATATAATTTCAATAGCTTGTGCATCTAAAAACACTATATGTTTGTTTTCACACAACTCCAATAAACCATTCCTTTTCAAAACTCTAAACATATTTACAAACTAAACATATGTTCATGTAGAAAGCACTACCTATAATAACAATATCATAATGATAAACATGCTTTAAACTTTATATGAAGTTTTCTCTTATTTTTTTAAATATAATAAATGTTTTACTGTCCTTTACATGTCATCCTTCAGCTTGTTGTGTATAAAGGGGGACATTACATTAACATTTACGTTTATGCTATAGGGGAATTATATAGCATATTTTTACATTTTTCTTGTAAAACTTCTGCAAATCTGCCTTTTTGATAACACAGTACCTGTTGCAAAAGCATAAAATATAAAGTATAAAATATTCTACTCAAAAATAAATTTGGTCCAATATAAAATGTCTTGTTATTTAATAATAATAATAATAATAATAACATTTTATTATATATCTGTCCAGTTAAAGATAAAGGTGCACGTAGGCAATGGTAAAGTTTATGATGCACAAGGCAAAATATTTATACTGGTCATTGAAAAGTACCCATCTCCAACTAACTGCTTTATCTTTCAATTTTCATCACACCTTGTACGTGACACAAAGCCATTCATCTCCATCTGACAGTGTTGCATAGAAAAGCTCTAAAGTCTGAGCATGAAGCGGTTGTGGGCAGGATATGACAGTTAGACTACGTGAAAATAAAAACATTTTGGCCAGTTTCACACTTTCCTGTGCCATGATTAGCTCTGTCGGTTTCATCAAAGGGGAGTTTGATGCTGTGCTGTGATGATGCCATTGCGTTATCATCATATGTATCCACAGATCGAGGATTCAGATATTTGCTTGTGAATTACCTGTTCCTACCACACAAGGGAGTACTTACTCAAGCGTTCCTAATGCAGAAAGGAACAGGTTATTTCAATTACTCAAAATTTCCTGCACTTAGACAGCTGTGGAGGAAGGAAAACAACGCACTGTGATTATAACACCTTCCACCCAGTAATAGGAATATCAGAACATTAGGGGAATTATAGCATATTTTTCTTGTAGAACTTCTGCAAACCTGCCTTGTAACTTTTGATAACATACAGTATATGTGGCAGAAGTCACTGTAACATTAATACATGTACAGTCAAACAAGTCCAAACAGCTGATAAATACTTCACAATAAACCACATGAAATCCACACAACTCCAGTCCATCAATTAATATCTTGTGAAGCGAAAAGTTGTTTGTAAAAAACCATTATTAAAGATTCATACACCTTAGTACCACTTAAAAATATAATTGAATTGGATATTAAAATAAAAGTCATATGAAATGAAACTTTTACAGAATGTATACATGACTTTTTGTGTCATTATAATGTAAATTCTGTAATTGTTATTAAAAAAAAAGTAATATATATATATATACTGTATATATGGCAGGCAAAGCAGAATCCTAGTAAAAGAGATTCATTTAGAAGGTACATTTATTCTATGACTTACATACAGGCGTATTGATATTTACATATTTAATTGCCCATATTTTAATTGAAGATATGTCATAATAGCAACACTATGAATTCAAATTGAATAATTTCACTCAGTTAGGCTATCTCACTCAATTAGCACATCTAATTCATGGAAATATTGAATAATAACCCCATTAATTATAATAAGTATTACATACTAAAAAATTATTACACTAGTAAAAACATGCTACTTGGGGCCTTCTTGGCCAGCTCTTGGGGCCCATCTAACCCTCTAATTTTAACATACGCAAAATTATAAATTTTATAGTTACATTTTTTTTTTATAGAACAAAAACTACAATTTTTACTCCACAAATCTAAAAAAAAAAAAAAAGTGTGATGTGTCCACAAATCCCTCATTAACAAATAGACACAAAAACTTTGATTTCCTACGTAATATAATGTCATAAATCACTGTTTTCCAGAGACTCATGTTGATATTCAGATGAAATTACAATATTACAAATAGAATACCCATTTAACAAAAGTGTTAAGGTGAGATTTTGTGCCATCTATGATCAAAAGAAGAAAAAAAATAAGGTGGGGGTCACCTTGAGTTGGTATTTGCAAATTCATGGCACAAATGTCTCATAAAAGTGAAGTTAGTTCTTGAGAAAGATCTGGTATCATTTTCAAAAGCCACTTGCTTTGATGTGATGATTTAATGTGTGGCTTGAGAGTCAAAATACTTCTTGGCAGAATTTAAATTGATCTGGCAATAACGGGGAAAACCGTTTCAGTTGAATCTTGAGTGTGGGATGGAGATGCCAATTAGCTTTGAACAATAATCAGATAAGTATCGATATCACACTGAAGATCTGTGTGCAATGTTACCTCGATTACTTTCCATGTTCTTATGGAACACAGAAAAGCGGAAGTGGTCAAAAAGACTTTGTAAAGCATGCGTTTGCATTTCCTCACAGCGTTTTTGACTTTCCCTCACAAAATCATGATGTGCCGTTTCAAATATATCGAGTCGAATACATTTGTAGAATTAAATGTTTTTATCCCTTTCCCGTTACTGTTGCAGTTTTGCAGTAATTAATCATTTGCAGTCTATTAATTTATTACGTTTGAGCACTTTTATCCAAAGAGAATTACAGTACATAGACCTTAGTCAGTGTAGCGCCATATTTAATTTTTGACAGGAATGTAAACGAGGCTGTGAGGGACTCACTCTCAATGTCTGCACTCACGTCAACACAGCATGGATGTGTCGAGGTTGATGTGGAAATGAAGAAATTGTAGAATGAAGTCTTTATTTTGTGCACAAAAATCACAAAATAAATAAGCGCGGTTATTGTCGCGCACCCCCCTAAGGACGGTCCTGGTTACATGCGTAACCCGAGACGATCTCATTGCATACGATCTTTTCACACTCCACTGATGGATGAGTTTAGGGGCGGAGCTTCACGCTTTTTTTATTCAACTCGTATTCATATAAAAAAAATGCTAAAACTGAATAAATTTAAATGAACAAACTTGGCGTTGCATTAGCAACCATGTGAAAACAGGGGGTGCTGCAGCCCCCTCAGCACCCCTACTTCCCGCGTCCCTGCCTGATCGCAAGTCCTGTAAGGTAGGCACAAGACTTTTTATTCATTTTTGTTTATTTTCTTTCGCCGTGCAGGCTCGCTTATTGTAGCCTACATAACAGGCCTTGTAAAACAGTTCAATAACCCATTTAAACCATGCAAAATTATTCACTGTTTCGAAGCGTTCGAAACACAGTGTGATGGCGACAACTGCTAGTCCAAAATTGTAAAGTTACACTTTTTATGTATGAAAAGGTTTTATATATGAAAAGCAAGCATATTGATAATAGTAAGAGGTATTATTAATAATTGAGCACAAATAATAGGTGATAATAACTGAGCAACAAATCGGCATATAAAATTCAGCTTTGCTGTAGCAGGAATAAGTTGCATTTAAAATATATTCAAGTAGAAAACAGTTCTTTTAAACATTGATAATATTTTACAAGGTTACTGTTTTTAATGTATTTTGATCAAATAAATGGAGCATTTGGTGAGCATTGTTTCTTTACACACACACACACACACACACACACTGATTACATTTGACATTATAATCTAGGAAAAGAGGAACTGAAAAGGCTTTTTTCATCCAATACAATTGTTTTGTTTAGATATAAATTCCAAAAGAGTTCTGAAGATCGTTGCTAAAAATGACTGACACTGAAAATATTAGGATATACATCATTCCAAGAAATCAACAACACATTTGTGACATGAACTGTGTGCTTGGTCTCGCTGAGAGCCGGCAAGAGAAAAGCAAATGCAGATAGATTGCATATAGGCTACTGGCTGCTTAGTGTTAGTAGTTGAGCAGACATTACAAAACAGACGATTCAAAGTAACATGCGGTATGTTTATCACTGAGTCAGTCATCTTGGGTCAATGTGTGGTTTGAACCTACAAACTTAAGGCTACCAGTTCTTTAACCATTAGGCCACAATACTTAGAAGGCAAAATATCTCCTCCATATATCCCACTGTACTAAGTCTCTTCTAAGCAGCATGGATGGAAATCTCCAATTAAACATGTAACTTTGAATAGAAAATAACTTATGAGGAATAGAACACGCACTGTATCTTCCACTATATTCACAGGAACTAATGTGACGCATCTAGGTTATGACAAACGCTGTCACAAAAATTCAACAGAAAGCATGTGAGCAGTGACTTTATGTCTGCATATGTATTTTAATATGTGTCCTTATGGGCGGGCTGATAAAACTGACACAACCTACTGTGTTTGCATCAAAGAACCAGAGATGGCAAAAGTACACATATCCTTTACTCTAGTTGAAGTACAGATACTCATGTTTAAAAAGACTCTGGTAAAAGTTGAAGTACTGACTACACTTTTTTTACTCAAGTTAAAGTAAAAAAGTATGGGCTCTGAGTCAGCATGGGCCGGTATGAGATTTTGACGGTATACAAAAAACGGCCGGTTGCCGATCGCGTAAATTCCAGGGGAAGCTCTTTAAATTCGGCCAATCTACACACACGTGACTGACCGCTCGCTCGCACCAACAGCAGGAGGGTGGTGTTACTCTCTACACTGCACTCAACCTGAGGGATTCCTACACTTTCAGTCTTTGAGGAGACATGAAAAACAGTGCATACCGCAGGAACGGTATAACAGAAAATATTAGTGGTTTTGAAACCGTGACATATTCAAATCGCGGTATACCTTGAAACCGGTAATCGGCCCATGCCTAGCTCTGACATGTACTTAAGTAAAAAGTAGCCATTACTACTACCTGTTTAGTGTCACGCGGGTAATGGGACCTCACAACATATAAATACCTTAATACCATAGGCGGAGGGTGAACCAACTCCAGGGTAAGCCTAAAAGCAGCCAAATCTATTAACTACAAACATCATAAACCTGTCTTTTTAGGCAAGAACCAGTCATGTAGGCTAATAAAATGTTTAATGGGACTGAATTTGTATTTAATGTGATTACAATTTAATTAAAACATTAGAAACTGATAATTATATAATGTTTCCTTCCCATGGTTATTCAAACGGCGAATAAATTATATACAGAAATGACATTATCACTAACTTTGTTCTATCGCACTCTCAAAAAATTAAAACTATCGTTATAATCACTGAAGCTGTCTACACTGCAAAATGAATCCCTTACTTACATTGTACATACATCTGCGCTTTGTTGTTTATGATGAGAGAATTCGCCGAATTCAGTCATCGAACGTGCGCGCTTTCAACAAAACTGATGAGTTTCAGCGATGACTCATCTGAATGCCTCTGATTGGCCATTGCATTCCTAAGCTCAACAGAATCGTGTGTGATTGGTTATAATGCGCAACATTGTAAAAATGCCTAAAATGAAATATGGTGCAACATGAGCAAATCTTAATTTAATGCCGCAGTCGACACTTTCTATTCATTTACACTTTGTTAGCAACAGACGTAATAGATTTAATTTGTTTGTGCAGGGGCATTTTTGTCCAATTTAGTGTCATTTTTGCCCCAAGACCCCGTGGCCAGCCTTACACACGCTCCGCGTATGCTTAATACAAAAGAACTTACATTTCAAATTTTGTTAGCTAACGAATGTATGCAGGCCTGAACAACCGTCATGTAGAACAGGGCCAGAATGGGACAAAATTTCACTCATCCAGGCCGTCCCATACACCCATAACAAATTCTGAAACCATGGACAACACTATTTTTTGTATGGCCATCACATAAAAAAGGTTAAAGAGCAGGTCATATTTTAAAGTGTCCTAATATTGTGTTGGAGTCCCCTACAACAGGTTTAAATGCAGTCAGAAAACATTGTAATTTTCTCAGAATATACATTTAATATTAGAATCATTTTTCAATGATTTCGAAACTATTCGTTCGAAGCATTTCTGAGCTTAAGAACTGTAAACCATTCCCTTCCGTAAGCCTCCTCTGCTCTGATTGGTCAGCTGGCCAAGTCTGTTGTGATTGGTCTTTCCGTATAAAATGCGTGTCAGAAACGAAACGCCCAGTTACCATAATTGAATTTTTGCTCCTGAGGGTTACTTGTAAACAAAGATGCTATAAGGTTACAAAAATGGCATCGAATATTACCTTATCAATTCGAGCCTGAGTCCGAGGATGATACTGTTGCAGTGTGACACTGAAGACTGGAATAATGATGCTGAAAATACAGCTTTGATCACAGCAATCATTTTAA
This sequence comes from Sinocyclocheilus rhinocerous, assembly GCF_001515625.1. NCBI lineage: Eukaryota > Metazoa > Chordata > Actinopteri > Cypriniformes > Cyprinidae > Sinocyclocheilus > Sinocyclocheilus rhinocerous. Next base: position 55,027 of record NW_015642448.1, on the reverse strand, counting down.
AATATATTCAAATAGAAAGCAGTTATTTTAAATAGTAAAAATATTTCACAACATTACATTACTGCTTTTGCTGTACTTTGGATCAAATAAATGCAGGCTTGGTGAGCAGAAGAGACTTCTTTATAAAACATTAAAAAGTCTTACTGTTCAAAAACTGTTGACTGGTAGGTTATATATATATATTTTTTTTTTTTTTATATATATATAACATTTCTGTCCCCCTCACTTCTGAAATGATGGCTACGCCCCTGTGCCCAGTGAGGCTGCAAACACAGCATCTTCTCGACATGATGTAAACACACTAACTAGCGGAAGTGTTTGTGGGCAGGTCAGAGTGTTCGTATTTAACAGGCAGGCGAGGATTATGCAAATGTGTAACTTTGTGACGTATATAGGTAACAGGCAGAAGATTCGAAAATATGACGACTCGTTAAGGCGGTTCAGAGTCGACTCTTTCTTTTGAGAGACAACATTTTTATTTTTCATGCACTTTTTTGATTAACAACGTTGCAGGCTGTTTACATTGAAGGATAGCTATGTTACAAACTGCAAAAAATATATTTTTTGAAAACCCATATGACCTGCTCTTTAAAATCCTTAGGCTGGGGCCGTGCAAAATAGGCTAACTATATTTTCTAAATTGCCTTAAATGGCAAAATTAGTACAACAATAACTACACTATGACAGTATCTTTATAGAAAAATCCTAATATTGAACATGTTATTGCATTATCATGAGTCATATTTTTCCCTTATGAAAAGTAACTATTTTCATTATATGTTTTATTATAGTAAAAGTATAGTAACCATAGTTTTTTAGTGGATTGATTACCATTTGTATAACCATAGTTTTGCTACAAATTGCATGGTTGAACTATGGTTAGTGTAGCAAAACCATAATTGATTTATAAATTAATATAAATCAATAAATTAATTTGTTGTTACCTTAGTAACCATGGTTTTTGGTTTTATTTGTAGTAAAAGCATGGTTCATTTTAAGGGTTGTGTTTTTTGCCTATAGCTCCCTCTAAACATATTATAAAACAATGTGAATATTTGTCTGCTAAATTACTACTGTAACTTTAAAACAGATAACAAAGATGTCCTATAGCACACAGTATTTTGAGTGATGATACGTGCTGCTGCTAACTGTTGCTATCAGTTTAATGCAGCATTAATACTTTTAATGCTAATGGGGGAGGGGGGGTACTATGAATGTGAGGCCATTTGTGTATTTTGAGAGAGAGAGAGAGAGAGAGAGAGAGAGAGAGATGACACTGCTGAATCATTCACACTGTTTGTGAAATTAAGTCTCACAGAAAATGTTCAAATGACTGACGACTGACCTGCTCTGATAATCTATTTGGATTCAACCTACATGCTATAGTGCAGAAAAAGTCTCACAGAAAGTTTTCAAATGACTGAACTGCTCTGATAAACTATTTGGATTCAACCTACATGCCAGGGGCGGCGTAATCTACGCCCCTGCGACATGCTATAGTGCAGAAATGTTTGCGGGAATTTCCCGCACTATAAACGCGAAACCTGCAGGTGCAGAATTACGCGCAATTGCGCGGCGAAATTCAGGTCCTGCTTAACGAAGTAAACAAAGACAAAACTACAGTAACCTATTAACAGATGAAACTGACCTGCACTTTAAGTCATGAACAGATCAGTAGTTTTGGCTCTCTGCCCCACCATTCTCGAGTCTCTCGCACTCTGATCAAATTTTTTTTTACGGTGGCGCGGAGCCGAATCGGAGCGATGCCAGTCAAGACTAACGTTAACCGATTCATGATTTATTAGAGATTTATTCTCGAATGGCGAAAATACAGATTAAAACTAAAGTAACGAGCCTGGTTTGAAAATGTAAGAAGTAGAGAGTACAGATTTTTGGGTAAAAATGTAAGGAGTGAGAGTAAAAAGTTGTCAGAAAAACAAATAGTGAAGTAAAGGACTGATACCAGAAAAATCTTCTTAAGTAGGCTACAGTAACGAAGCATTTGCACTTCGTTACTTCCCATCTCTTGCCGTAACAAAGTCACAACACTCTAAAAAATCCTGGGTTATTTTTTTTAACCCAAATGCTGGGTTGAGCCTATTGGGTCATTTTTTGGGTTATTTTTTCAGTGTTTGGGTAGTTTTTTGTGTTACCCAACTCCTGGGTCAAATGTAACTACCCAATGTTTGGGTAGTTTTAGTGTTACTCAGATCCTGGGCCAGACGTAACCCAGCAGTTGAGTTATTTATCGCGGGGATTTTGCGTTCTCTAAGCGCCATCGAATTGATGCATTTCTTCGGTAAAATACAGGTTTGTGTATAACGTTTAACTTTATGCAAAGCATCATACAAGCGCGCGGTGTGAATCACCTAAACGAGCATCGCGTCGGTCTTTTCTCATGATGGAAAAGCCTGATGTTTTGCACAAAATAAAGGATTTTATTCATAAAGATACAGAATATAAATACTTTGGATGTTAAAATATGTCCTCAGAGCTGTTTACTGTTTGTTTATGGAGTCAGTCAGAGCATATTTCGGCTATGAGCGAAATGCAGGGTGGCGGTCTTAGCCGTTAGCAGTTCCCCGCCGAACACGACTCTAGCTCGGGCACAAGAGTCCAGTGCAAGGGTGAAAGAGTGAAGAGTATCATAAGGGTCAATTTTGTGAAATTGAGATTTATACATCATCTGAAAGCTGAATAAATACGCTTTCCATTGATGTATGGTTTGTTAGGATAGGACAATATTTGGCCGAGATGCAACTATTTGAAAATCTGGAATCTGAGGGAGCAAAAAAAATCAAAATATTGAGAAAATCACCTTTAAAGTTGTCCAAATGAAGTTCTTAGCAATGCATATTACTAATCAAAAATTAAGTTTTGATATATTTACGCTAGGAAATTTACAAAATATCTTCATGGAACATGATCTTTACTGAATATCCTAATGATTTTTGGCATAAAAAAAAAATCGATAATTTTGACCCATACAGGTCTCAGGTATGGCAGGGATTTTAGGTGGGGGGAGTGAATATCCAGTGCTCTCGTCCACCCTCAATACCGCGACTGAGGTGAGACCCTTGAGCAAGCCACCGAACCCCCAACTTCTCCCCGGGCGCCGCAACATTGGCTGCTCACTGCTCCAGGTGTGTGTTTACGGTGTGTGTGTGCGTGTTTGTTCACTACTCACTGCTGTGTGTGTGCACTTGGATGGGTTAAATGCAGAGCACAAATTCCAGGTATGGGACACCATACTTGGCCACACGTCACGTCCTTTCCTTTCCAATGTATTTTTTGGCTATTGCTACAAATATACCTGTGGGACTTATGACTGGTCCAGGGTCACATTTGAAGTCAGGGAAACATCTCAGCATGACATGTAACACTTATCAGCGCAAAACCATCCACAAAGAAGATAAGCATTTTGCGTCTTGTGTTTAATTAAAAGTGTTTGTAGATAACATCCTTAGACACATTTCCTTTCTTGTGACTAAGCAGTCACAGGCATATAAAAGATGGAAAGTTGACAGATTTGAGCATAAAAACGTATCATACTCTGAAGAGTTTGCTCTAGCACACAGAGTAAAAAATACTGTTCATTTTCACCATGGAGCTAAAAACAGGCAAGTTAAATCTCTCATTAACTTTCTGAGCTTCACTGTGTTTGCTGTAGATGGTATTTTATGCCTGGCATTAACCAATGTACTTTTCTTTTTAGGACTTCTGATTTTGTGGATTTTAGCAATGATCCAGACGATGACATGCTGTCCAATAAAGGAATGTGATGTTATAAAGCGCATAGATTTCACAAAGTACAAAATGGAAGAGCTGTTGAAAGAATATGTAAGTATCATTCTGTTTCTGTATTTGATTAAATAAATAGATGAGATAAAAATGCTGATGAGCTCAAGAGATACATTACATTAAACTGAACTGTAAAAATATTTTTAATTAGTTATTGTAAAAATGAGTTTAAAGAAACCAGCTGGTCTCAAGGTAATTTTTACTGGATGTATGAATGCAGAGTTTGCCACTTGGTTTTATATTTAGGTATCTAATGCGGTGACTTTAATTTTAAGTCAGATTTAGTGCCCAAATGCTTTATGGTGCCACTGTTATGTTTTAGATGGGCCTGTTTGTTTAGTATTTGTCTGTTTAGTATTATTGGTGTATGTTTTAAATTGCAAAAAGTTACAAAGAAACCGCAACTAACATTGAATTAAATGTGAGATTTTGAAGTTGAAGGACAGAAATCATATTTTTTTTGTACTCCAGTAATCTTTATTGTACTTACAACTTCAAAGATTCCTTTTTTTCAGTGTATTATGACTAAAGAATTACGATATGGACTTTGATACTCTGTGATACAATATATTTTTTAATATTTAACATTTTAGGTGATTAGTGAAGTGATAAGACATTTATTTTTAGAAGTGTGTTTTTAATAACACGCTTTTACATTCCATGTACATGATGATTATGATGATGATAATGATGATCACCAAAATGTATAAGTAGCTGTTAGTGTCACAATATTTCACAATACAAAAATGCAACAAAATGTATCATGTATCAACCAAAAATCAAAGTTGAGAAAGAATTAAGTTAGGCTTTTAGAATAAGAGAATCATATAAACTGATCAATGCACATACAAAGAGCACATCAAATATAAGCACACATTTGAGCTTTCATGTTTAATAACAATTTTAATTAATACATTAAAAATAAAATATATTATTTCATAAAATACAATACTTTTATCTAAGCAGAATCATGAATATTTCTGTTTTGGTTAGTGAGCAGTATTATCATATGTCTTAGAAGTAATAATTAAAAAATAATTACAGCCTTCCTATAGCTCAAACAGTAGATGCCAAGATCATGGGTTTGATTCCCAAGGAAAGCAAGAACTGAAAAACAATGGATAAAAGCATCTGCCAAATGCATAAATGTAAAAAACTTACAATTGTAACACAATTTTGGTTTTGTTTAAAGTATTGTGAGATCAGTATAGTGTATTGAACAAAATTGTGACAATGTATTGTTACACGTCGTCTAGTAGCTGTCAGAAATATATTCTTACTGGAGTTCATAATTATTTCTCGATCATTACATGACATTTAATTTCTAACTATGACTTAACAGGAAACAGCGGAGTTTGTAAATGATCATTCAGAGGCTTTTGTTTTAATGTGTGAACCATCTCTCTCTTTCTCTTCAGCTCTCAGCAAACGGAAATGAAATTAGACCATGCCTGAAACCAATCTCAGAACTTGACTTGAAGAATTCGTCCAGTGAAGAGAAAATGCAGAAAGCTCAGTGTGGACTTAACTTCATACAGAAGGCTCTTGACCTGATACTTCAACACCAAAGGGACCTACATGATCCCACGAATCCCATATTCAAAACAATAATAACTGCAAACGATACATTAGAAAATACCAAGCACTGTGTTGCAAAAGCTATATGTAAATGCACAAACATAACAGAGCCTGACTTCCAGTTTACAGAGACATATAAGAGAAAACAGTGGGGCCTCACTGTTCTTAATGCCACTGTAGACTTTCTGTATGAGCTGGTAAACATCGTATAAAATCATTCCTCGTGCAAACAACCCAAACAAATTTCATTTACAGCTAGTCCTTATTATTTGTCAACTGGATTTAATTTATGAAAGATTTTGTCTCTTCCTTTTGAAGCAATCCTGTTATTACCAGATTTTGCAGTATGTTCTCGTGTTAATTTTTTAACCATTTTTAAATATTTATTTTTAACATTTATTTATATTTTGTATTTTTAGTCAAAAATATTCTCACTATTTAACAAAAATATTTATATTATTGTTACTTCATCCATATTGTTCTGCATCATAATTTAATACAATTAAATGTTATTTATAATATTATTTTTACCTTTTCAGTGTTTTGTATTTTGAAAAAAAAAAATAATGTCACTATTTATCAAAAATATTTATATGAATTTGTATCGTTTTGCATCAGAATTGAATACAACAATAAATTTATATTTTTTGCACTTTTAAGTATTTTGTATTTTGAGTAAAAATGTTGATACTCTATTTACCATGAAAATATTATTTATATTAATGTTACTTTATATGTATTGTTTTGCATCATAATTGAATACAATAAAATGTATTTATATCACATTTTTTTAGCTTTTCAGTATCTTGTATTTTGAGTAAACATACTGCTACTATAATTAACATTAAAAATAATATTTATACTATTACACTTCATACATATTGTCAATACCATACAACAATAAAATTGTTACAAATTCTAGTAGCCATGTGTAAAATCCTCAGAATGGTTATTGTACAAGCAGGAAGCAGGTGGTTGACTCGATATTATTGCGAAGTCTGCAGTGTAATATAACTATAGTCTCCACTGACCGTCATTAATCAAACTGTCATATGTAGCCATGAAAAAGCTTGTTAATTTTCTAATTTCAATGCAGATGTTTTTTTTTTCCCCTTTTGGAATAATCAGGATGATTAATTGGTTAATAGTAGGCATGTATCCCCAAGTGACTTCTTTATTTTGGCTGTTGGCAATTTGTATGAAAATTTGTGAAAACTATGTTTACCGAACTATACACCAGTATTTGGAGGTAAATATATACTCTTATGATTTATTGACATTGTCATAAACAATAATAGCTTTTTGGAAAGAGTAAAAGAAACTTTAACAGTGCTAATTCTTGTTCTGAAAGAAATTCAGCAGGCATCTAATCATCTAATCCAAAAGTTGTTAAGCATAAAGCCAAATATGGCAGCATTTATTCTGATGTAAGCCAAATTATGATGCATTTCCTTTCTCATATTTAATGATGTGCCAACAAAGATCCCCCTCGCCCCAAGAGTTATGGGTGATCTTTTAAATTAGAACTGACACTTGACAATGATACGTGAGTAATGGACCGTTTAAATGTTCTAGTGAATTTATACTTTCACTAACATAATGAATTACAATTTCTGTAAAATCTCACATTAGGCCTTGACAACTGTCAATTACATTCAAGAGAGCACAAATAACCTTAAGCCTAAGTAAATGAGGCAGATTAAACAAATTATATTTTTTAAAATCGAAAATCCTGTGTAATTTTTCCTAGAAATGCTTGTGAAATTGCAGCATTTGTGGCATAATATCAATTATCACTGAAGAAATCGTTACAGTAATGTATGAATTTTGTGGTAGGACTACTGTTTTGAATGAATGTGTAGATTTATGTCACCAGTATATCCGCGTTTGGATTTTCTCTATGCAAAACGCCCTTTTTTGTATCTATTTAATGGGTTTGCAAAGCGTTGTTCTTCTTCAGTATTTTTGTCTTATTTTCCAGTGCAAATATCTAAAAATTCAATATAGATGCAAAAATTACATAAGAATTCTTATTTTCCGACAAATTTATCAAAATTAAGTAAATTATCAGTTAAATATTAAATATCTGCTTGGTCAAATGAACTTAATTCAAAAAGAGGAAAACAAGTTTTCATACCCCATTGCATAAACTCAATTAAGTTCAGTTTCTCAAAAAACAAAACTTTTTCCATCTCTAGTAAATGTATCCTGATTTAAGGATGTTTAGAAATTTGTATTGGAAAACAAGACAAAAATACATTGTTTTTATGAATTTAAAGGAGACATAGATATTATGCCTTTTTTTTTTTACAATATGTAATAAGTCTCTGGTGTCCCCAGAATGTGTCTGTGAAGTTTCAGCTCAAAATACCCCACAGATAATTTATTATATAATTTTGAAAATGCCTATTTTGAGTGGAAGCAGAAACACGCTGTTTTTCGGGCCCGTCTCTTTAAATGAGACAGATGATGAGCTGCCCTTTTCCAGAATAGAGCTGCGCCATTCCAGCTGGTACCTGCTAAAAAACATCTGTTTTGGTTCCGATTATCATGTTTATCGTGCTGAAATCATGCGTTTTAAACAATATTAGTTTAAACTTCTGATAAGACGGTTTTATCGAGTGCACACATACAGAAAGCGGCTGTCACAGCATGTGAGGGTAAGTTCTTATTCACACACAAGTTTACGATAAAAATACACGAGTTACAAAAACAGTCGGTTATGTCTGTGAAGGTAAACAGCTGGGAAATAAATTGCATGTTTATTTTAGATCTGTGTGGCAGCAGCAATATACAGTAAATAAATCAATAATTCCACTGCTCTCTTGTCTTTAATTAATTAATTTAATTAACATATAGTAGTTGACATGCAGGTCGTACACATAAATCTGAGCTCACACAGCCCCTGGGTGTGAGGGGTGCTGTCAAATCGTCTGAGGTGCTTTCCATGTGTTTTTTTAGCATGAAGCAACAACACAATGACTCTTTCTGGAAACCCACCCAAAGATAAAATTAGCGAGGTTACCAAAAAAGTGGCCTAATCTTAGCATGACAAGCAGAACAAAAAAAAGAAATGGGCGGAGTCTTCGATGAGATGTTCGCCTCTGATGAGGTAAAAACGGATACTACACACTTATGCAGCGTAAAGTCTCTTTCAAGTCTTTATGATTGTGCACACAAATTACTGTTCATTTATTGGCCCATCGGGGGCCCCTGAGAAGACCTGCAAGAAATCTCCCTTCATTATTCCAAGCCGGTTCACTGGCAAACAGAGTCATATAGGCAGCAGTTCTGGTGGACTCTCACCATAGCAGTACTTCGCCTGCGGGTTCCTGTAGGTGTTTTCATGTTGGACGCTCTGAAACAAGACAACAGCAAGTGGGATTTAGTTCTGCCTGCTAAAACATGACATGAGGAAAAGCTCTAAATGACTGGCATAATCAACATCAACATGAAATACTCCAGTTTAAGCAGAGTATTTTCATGCATTCTGGTCTGGAACGCCACAAACAAGCTTAGGGTCTCTTAACTAGTTGCTTATTAGCATGCATATTACTAGAATATTAGCCATTTATTAGTACTAATTAAGCACATACTAATGCCTTATTCTACATGACCTTATTCTACATCCCTAATCCTACCCAATACCTAAACTTAACAACTACCTTACTAACTATTAATAAGCAGCAAATTAGGAATTTATCGAGGGAAAAGTCGTAGTTAATAGTGAATAATTGTTCCCTATTCTAAAGTGTTACCTGTGACGCTCACCTGGGAGGAAGTACGACACTTGGCAAGACACAACTCAAAATGATCTTCCACGGCGTTGAAGAGGTTCTGGAACCCTTCTGCTGCTCGGTTTAGAAAACGCTCCAAAAGAGGTTGCTGATTGAAAGAGAGAGAGTTTATGTCAGAGGGGAGTTTCCAACGAAAGTGGCCTAATTTTGTATTCCAGTTAGGTGGTACACTTTTTTTTTTTGCCAGAATAGTGTCATCAACATAAAAATGCAACAATCATTTGTAGCAGTTTTGTCAAACAGACTTTCATTTAATTTCAATCATTTCAACTGCACTCGTTAACATTCGCTTGTCAAGTAAGTGCAATTTCTAAAAAATAAAAAAAAATTCTGATATATATATCCTTTATATATATATATACAGGTGCATCTCAATAAATTAGAATGTCGTGGAAAAGTTCATTTATTTCAGTAATTCAACTCAAATTGTGAAACTCGTGTATTAAATAAATTCAGTGCACACAGACTGAAGTAGTTTAAGTCTTTGGTTCTTTTAATTGTGATGATTTTGGTTCACATTTAACAAAAACCCACCAATTCACTATCTCAACTAATTAGAATATGGTGACATGCCAATTAGCTAATCAACTCAAAACACCTGCAACGGTTTCCTGAGCCTTCAAAATGGTCTCTCAGTTTGGTTCACTAGGCTACACAATCATGGGGAAGACTGCTGATCTGACAGTTGTCCAGAAGACAATCATTGACACCCTTCACAAGGAGGGTAAGCCACAAACATTCATTGCCAAAGAAGCTGGCTGTTCACAGAGTGCTGTATCCAAGCATGTTAACAGAAAGTTGAGTGGAAGGAAAAAGATGCACAACCAACCGAGAGAACTGCAGCCTTATGAGGATTGTCAAGCAAAATCTATTCAAGAATTTGAGTGAACTTCACAAGGAATGGACTGAGGCTGGGGTCAAGGCATCAAGAGCCACCACACACAGACGTGTCAAGGAATTTGGCTACAGTTGTCGTATTCCTCTTGTTAAGCCACTCCTGAACCACAGACAACGTCAGAGGCGTCTTACCTGGGCTAAGGAGAAGAAGAACTGGACTGTTGCCCAGTGGTCCAAAGTCCTTTTTTCAGATGAGAGCAAGTTTTGTATTTCATTTGGAAACCAAGGTCTTAGAGTCTGGAGGAAGGGTGGAGAAGCTCATAGCCCAAGTTGCTTGAAGTCCAGTGTTAAGTTTCCACAGTCTGTGATGATTTGGGGTGCAATGTCATCTGCTGGTGTTGGTCCATTGTGTTTTTTGAAAACCAACGTCACTGCACCCGTTTACCAAGAAATTTTGGAGCACTTCATGCTTCCTTCTGCTGACCAGCTTTTTGAAGATGCTGATTTCATTTTCCAGCAGGATTTGGCACCTGCTCACACTGCCAAAAGCACCAAAAGTTGGTTAAATGACCATGGTGTTGGTGTGCTTGACTGGCCAGCAAACTCACCAGACCTTAACCCCATAGAGAATCTATGGGGTATTGTCAAGAGGAAAATGAGAAACAAGAGACCAAAAAATGCAGATGAGCTGAAGGCCACTGTCAAAGAAACCTGGGCTTCCATACCACCTCAGTAGTGCCACAAACTGATCACCTCCATGCCACGCTGAATTGAGGCAGTAATTAAAGCAAATGGAGCCCCTACCAAGTATTGAGTACATGTGCAGTAAATGAACATACTTTCCAGAAGGCTAAAAATGTTTTTTTTATTGGTCTTAATAAGTATTCTAATTTGTTGAGATAGTGAGTTGGTGGGTTTTTGTTAAATGTGAGCCAAAATCATCACAATTAAAAGAACCAAAGGCTTAAACTACTTCAGTCTGTGTGCATTGAATTTATTTAATACACGAGTTTCACAATTTGAGTTGAATTACTGAAATAAATGAACTTTTCCACGACATTCTAATTTATTGAGATGCACCTGTATAACATTTTACCAAGAAATTGCATAATAATGCATTCAAACTAGGGAACCAGTCTTCTTTTGTGGCAACTCCACAACATGTTGCAACACATTTCTGTTGCACTCACTAAACGGAAAATACAAACCACAATGAGTCTCAATATTTTTGAAGTGGCATTTTACAAAAAAGACTGGATACTGTATGACACTTCAAGTGACCTAGTGACCTGTGCTGTTTGCTACAAGTGGAAGGATACATAGAAAAAGTCTTAGATCTTTGAGTTCAGCTCATGAAAAATGGGAGCAAAAACAAGTGTTGCGTTTATAATTTTGTTCAGTATATATATATATATATATATATTCTTACTTCACCTGACATCAAGTTCACTTTAGACCCTGATTACAACCATTCAAGTAAAAACACTCATGACATCCATCACTGTAAACCCTAATGCTCAGAATAATTAATTGGTAGTTGGTAATTGGTAATGAATTAATTCCTATTGGGAAGGACAAACTTAAATTAAACAAATTAACCTTGATGAGTATTCATAAATTTCTTTCGGGTTCATGAAATTGACACATTTTAAGTAACCTGAATTGTTTAATTGTTTTGAATTTAATGAACTTGTTTCTTTTAATTTAGAGGAGCTTACATTTAACTGAAACTGGGCAGGGGATTTTCTATTACCCACCATGCTTTGCATCAGATAAGATATTTAATGTAATTTTGAGTTCTGCTAACTTATTAGGGTTAACAGTGTCCTCAATATTTCAAGTTAAGAGAACTTAAAGTACTTCAATTTAGACACCCTGAATGATTTGTGTAATAACATAAGATAAAAATATGTTGTTTGAAGTACCTTATCCGGTTGGAGGCAGCAGGAAACGCAGAACTCATAGATGCTACAGCAGCCATTGGCCAAACAGCTTGTACAGACATGCTGGCTTGAGCTGGGAGCATTAACATTACAACATCCATTCACCAGTAAATCCTTCCTCTCACACACATAACCTGCAGAGACAGAAAAGTCTGTGTTAAATTGAACATTGGTTACATGTGAATACACAAAAGCTACACAAAAGGGACCTGTTAACAGTTTGAGCTGCACATTCAAGCACTGTGTGGTTAGCAATTGTGTGCTGTGAACCCAAGTTACAATTTAACCAATTTGTCCCGATACTTTCCTGTCACTCTCCTTATTATCTACTTTCATATGCTTCCGCATAAAAAGGCAAAGTGCTCCTGCCAAAGTAATAATAATCTTTGCAACTTGTCTAAATCAATTTGCAATTGCTACACCCCTGTATATGCCTCAAATTATTACAATTTTACCAATGTAAAGGTTTGTCTTGTGCCACTCAGAAATTTTTCCTATTAACCAGATGCATTAATGCTATCACCTTGTGAAACTATAGTTATAATTAACCACATTTCCTGCCCAAATTTCATTATGATTTTAAGATAAGACACTACATGCAAAACATGAATTTTTTATACATGCATTCATATGCATTTTTTCAGGCACTGATCAATTTTGAGATTTTAGGCTATTTTGCTTACATAACTTGTCTTTTATTAAAATAGTGGAAAGAAAACAATTAAAATACACCTTTAAGTTTTTCATTTAATTTTATTACACACATCCGTAGATTTTAATTACTATACATATCTTTAAAGGCCATTTTCTATCATGCACTGAGCCAGAAATGTCCACTTCAGCAGCACTTACATACACCAAACTTTACAGTTTTATTCATATCTATATTCTGAAAGTTTTTACACAGGGGTTTATTAACAGATAATTTACCTGAAATATATTGAACATTTTATCCCCATCACTTACCCAGTTCATCCGTGAGAAGGCTCTTTCCCTGAATGGAGTTTCTGCACTGTGAGATCTGCCTGCTGCTGTTGCCCAGGATGAACTTGATCTTCCACTGGATGTGATGATCCGAGTCCCTCGCCTCCAGGAGGGTCCGATCACGGATGGTTCGCTCCTCCTGTACACAGTACATGTCATATACAAAAATGTCATTCCTTTGACATTATATGCTTCATCACCTCTCAGCATATCGGTGATCATTAGTTTTTTATTGGTAGCATCAATCCAATTAGAACAAGATTGGAGCACTTTTTTCCATAAATTTTATTCGCGTCAATATTAAAATAAGTGTTTGTTTAAGATTGTGCACAACAGTTCACCATTAAACAGTTAAATTATGTTTTCAAATGGTGTAAAAAAAATAAAATGTAATATCTAACAAAAGTTAGTAATAAAAAATAATAAATGTTTTTGAACAAAGTCTCTTCTGCTCACCAAGGCTGCATTTATTTGATCGAAAATACAATAGAATGGTAATATTGTGAAATATTATAATTTAAAATAACTCTTTCCTTTTTGAGTATATTGTAAAATTACATTTTATTTCCTGTGAAGCAAAGCTGAATTTTCAGCAGCCATTACTCTTCAGTGTCACACGATCCTTCAGAAATCATTCTAATATGCTGATTGCTGCTCAAGAAACATTTATTAGTATTATTATCAGTGCTGAATTATTGTATTATTTGATGCTTATGGAAACCATGATACACTACCAACCACTCAAAAGTACAATTAATACTTTTATTCAGCAGGGTTGTGTTAAATTGATGGAAAATGACACTAATAACATTTATAATGTTACAAAAGATTGCAAATAAATGCTGTTTTCCCAAACCTTCTATTCATCAAAGAATCCTAAAAAAAATGGAAATCCACAAAAATGGATTTTGAAAAAAAAAAAAAAAAAATCCAATATGAGTTTTAAAAACGGTTTGATAATAGTAAGAACCATTCTGAATAATTTATCATCAATAATAATTGAGCAGCAAATCAGCATATTTGAACGATTTCTGAAGGATCACGTGACACTGAAGACTGGAGTAATGATACTGAAAATTCAGCTTTGCATCACAGGAATAAATTACATTGTAAAGCATATTTCAGTAGAAAACAGTTATTTTGAATTGTAATAATATTTCACAATTTTACTGTATTTTTTGTATTAAATAAATGCAGCCTTGGTGAGCATAAGAGACTTGTTAAAAAAAAAATCTTGGTTCCTCCCAATAGTGTAGACACAGCAGCATCAACAACACTACATACCTGTTTGAGGGTGCTGGAGAGAAAGTAGATGAGCGACAATGCGAACACGACCCCCAGAACCCAACGCTTGCGCAAGAGCCGGCGGAACACCATGGAGGCGTTCTTCTGGATGTGCACCAGGGCCAGGTAGATGCGATGGAGCTAAATAGACAGCACTGGTGATCTCAGACAGAGAGATCCAGCTGGTTCACTCAACACAACATCTCTTGCATCACAAACACTCACTGTCACTGGCAGCGATCGGATGGAGAATAAGTTACGTATTATCCGACACGGGCCGCCAATAGAGATCGATTACCGTCCTAAGTTGTCAAACAGTGAGTTTTATAAACATTTAACCCATTTTAGGCATGAAATGTTCATTAGGAAGATTATACATTGGTATGTCTTGCACTGACAGATGGAGCTGCAAAAACAAACAAAACCAGACTGTTATCAGTTCGATTAAAATGTGCGCGGGGTTAACCTAATTAATCGATTCTAATCTTCGCTGGTATATTTAAATAATAAGATTTGCAGAAATCAACCGGCACAACAACAGCTCTCTCCATGCGGAAATGCGGAGCAACGACGCGTCGTGATTGGCTGCCCACCGTGTGTACTTCCGGAAACAAATCGGTTCACATCCGCTCTACAGCCTGCATCGAGTGATGCTTTCACATTTCTGAGGTTTATGTTCAACATTATTACGAAAAACAGCGTTTAAAGCGTCGTTTGTGTGTGTCTGAAATGCGGAGCAACGACGCGTCGTGATTGGCTGCCCACCGTGTGTACTTCCGGAAACAAATCGGTTCACATCCGCTCTACAGCCTGCATCATTGAGTGATGCTTTCACATTTCTGAGGTTTATGTTCAACATTATTACGAAAAACAGCGTTTAAAGCGTCGTTTGTAAGCTATGATGAAGGTAAGATAATTCTGCTCGTTTCTTTGACATTAGATGGGCGTTTAAATCGAAAAAAAAAGCAATATTCAATATTCAAAGGCTCATGTTCATTCATGACATGTTCCAACAATGTAGAAATATTAGTTTGTCATAAAATAATATAGTTACTATAGTTATTATTACTACACCGCTATCATAAACAATTAACAACATAGAAAATTAAATCTGTGAAACTGTGGTTACCAGAGTAAAGACTTTCTTTCTTTCTTTCTTTCTTTGACCTTTATTCTATCTATCTATCTATCTATCTATCTATCTATCTATCTATCTATCTATCTGTCTGTCTGTCTGTCTGTCTGTACTGCTACACACACAAAACAAGGCAAATAGCCAAAACATAAATAGCCAGGTGTCTGTCTATCTATCTGTCTATCTATACACAATTACACATACATATGTTCACACAGACACGTGCATGTTATGATTTATCGTTCTTTCACCCAGTAATGATGAAATTTGTGTCATCATTTACGCACTTCTGTCTTTTGAAATGCTTATGACTTTCTTTCTTCTGTGGGACAGAATAGGAGTTATTCATAGTTGTGTCTAAGCTGCTCTTTTCCATTAAGTGAAAGAGAAAGGTGACTTTGGATGTCAAGCAAGATTGCCAGGGAACAATGAAATTTCAGCCTGTTCCTCATACAGAGATATCATGTAGACTAGCAATACACTCACAAAGAAGCATGGACCAGTGCTTTTTTTAAATATTGTTTATGGAGTATGAAAGCCCCTTGTCACAGTTTCATTGTATGGAAGAAAGTAGTTCATTATAGTGGCTGGTTAACTTCTCTTTTTGTGTTCCACAGAAGAGATGTAGTCACATGAACTATCCCTTACACATATATATATATATGTATGTATATTTCACAATTTCATAATCTAAACATTTCCTATTGCTTATGTGTCACAATATCCTGTTGTGCTGTGTAATTCCATACAATGTCCTTTTGCACAATTTAATTGTAATCGTTTTATGTACATATACTTTGAAACGCAACCATTTTTTCATACATTTTTCATAAATCTGTGTTTCTTTTTGTTTCTCTCCAGTTTTGGAGCTCCTGGTGATAAAGTGGGTGCCATGCAGAGACGCCACAGCAGCAACACTGAGGGCATGCCACCAGAAAGGTTGGATTTCACTCATCTAATCTAAACATGTTTACATTTTTTAGTTTCCCATCCTACTAAAAATAATTTTAGTTAACCATCCTTAGTTAACCAGCTTCACCAGTTAAGTCACTGTAACGTGACAAACAGACTAAGTTGCTGAATGCATGGGAATACCTGCATTTCAATCACTGAGCAAGTACACATGGGAAGTGAGAAATTAGTTTGAGAGCGATTAATATTATGTTACCTTAGTTGCTTAAACATTTGAAATAATTTTGCAATGTTTTTGAAAGATGTCTCTTATGCTCACCAAAGCTGAATTTATTTTATCAAAAATACAGGAAAAACATTAATGTTGTGATATATTTTTATACTTTAAAGGAACTGTTTTCTATTTGAACATGATCCTTCAGAATTCATTCTAATATGCTGATTCACTACTCAAGAAACATTTGCTATCAATGCTGAAACTTTTTGTTTCTTAATATTTTTGTGGAAACCGTGATACACTACCTTTCAAAATTTTATGGTAAGATTAAAAAAGAAGAAAGAAAGAAATTAATACTTTTATTCAGCAAGGATGTATTAAATTGAACAAACATGACAGTAAAGACATATACTGTATAAAGTTACAAATAAATACTGTTCTTTTGAATTTAATTTGATCAAAGAATTCTAAAAAGATGCATCACAATTCCCACAAAAATAATAAGCAGCAAAAACTGTTTTCAGCATTGATAAATAAGAACATTTTTAATATTTGAGTACCAATAAAAAATTAAACACAAAATCAGCATATTAGAATGATTTCTGAAGTATCACGTGACACTGACATTTTAAAATGTAGTCAAATGGAAAATGGTTATTTTAGATTGTAATAATATTTCACAATATTACTGTTTGTACTGAATTACTATTCATTATTATTTATTAATCAAATAAATGCAGCCTTGGTGAGCATAAGAGGCTTATTTCAAAATATTTAAACATCTCATGTCAACAAATTAGATGTATTTTATTTTTAAGGTTACCTCTGTTTTGTTTGTATCCAATTATCAGTTTTGTTTATTTTGTATAATTATTTTTATATAATTATCTTTTAGAATAACACTTTCTTGTAATCATGCTGATGTTGTGTAGTTATTGGAAGCCCAGCAAAAAAAACAAAAAAAACGTTATTATTGATCCCGTCAAGTATGTGTCAGAATATCAGATCTGATTAGACTTTGCAGTGTAAATGCAGCCTGCTTTCTTGTCATTTTGTAGGAACAGGAGTCAAGCTCTCGGTTCAGAGAGCAGCCTTGATGAAGGAGGAGTGTTTGACTGTCTGAAGCCAGACTCTCCTACGTCGCCCCAGCAGCTCTTCTCTGGTCTGGTGGGCGTCTCTGCTGGGAACGTGTCCTCAGCTCCTTTCCAGGCTGCAGGGCTGGTTCTGGGTTCTCCACCGGATGTCTTCATCCAGATGGCGTCCTCATCGAGGGACGAAGGCTCTCACCGGACGGAGAACCCACCTTATCTCCCTCGCCCTCCTCAGCACCATCATCATCATCACCACCATCATCATCCTCACTCCGGCCAGCACCGCTCTTCTCTCCTGCATGCGGCCACCTCTGCTGAGAGACACGGGAGTAGAGATGATGGAAGTAAGAGCTTCTGTGTTTCTTATTATCATCAACGCTCAAAACAGTGCCGCTGTTTAAAGGGGACATTGGATGCCCATTTTCCACAAGTTGTTATGATTCATTAGGGTCTTCATGAAATGTAACTTACTGGTTAAAATTCTTCAATGGTCGTGTAAAACAACACCCTTTTTAGCTTGTCAAAAGCTACCCGTTTCGGTGCATGTCTCTTTAAATGATAATGAGCTACTGCTCACCCAAAAATGTGAAAATTTCATCCGATGTCCCCTTTAATATTTTTGTGGAAACCGTGGTACATATTTTTCAGGATTCTTCATAAATGTATTTACTGTCACTTTTGATCAATGTAATGCTAAATAAAAGTGTTAATTTCTTTTTTTTTTAAATTATATAATTTATATTTTTATATTTTCCATTTTGTTGTGTGTTTTTGTCATTTTTAGTAGTTTTTGTTTTTATTTGTTTATATATTTTTTATTAATTTTTATTTCACTTTTAGTTTTAGTTATTTCGGTACATCAAATTAAACTAAATTAAAATTAGAAATGTTGCTAGTTGGAGAAAAAAAAAATATTGGAGAAAAAAAAATATATATATATTATTATTTCAGTTAACATTTATATATATATATTTAAAAAAAAAGGTTTTTAATAGGTTTTTGTGGGTTATTAATGCATTTTTAGATTTAAAAACCATCCAAAATTAAATCTAAAAATGCATTAATAACCTACAGTGTGGATAAGACTTAATGTTGACATTTAAAATTGTCGTGAAAGCAGTGGTATTTATCTCAGTATTTAGCAATAAAGCTGTCTCCCATAACTGCCTGTTCCCAGGTGATGATGCCTCTACACCAGCTCCTGCTCTCTCTGAGCTCAAGGCCATGGTCACATGGCTTCAGAGGGGATTCCCTTTTATCCTCATTCTCCTCGCTAAAAACTGCTTTCAGCACAAGCTTGGTAGGTTCAATATATTATGAGCTGCCTTTGTTGTTGAAGGCATGGGTCAAAATCACAGCTGTTAACACTGAGATTGTTTTTCTCTGATATGCAATGTAAAGCCACTGGTGTTTTCATTATGTTGGAATGGATATTATAATGATGTTAATGTTCAGTGTCTTTTCAGGTGATATGTGAAATACAAGGTGCTGATTCTCTCATGATTCTCTTTGTATTTCTCAGGAATTGCTATTTGCATTGGAATGATCAGCACATTTGCCTTTGCTAACTCAAAGCTGAAGCATCAGGTGGCATTGCGGGTGAGATTCTGTTCAGTTCATTGTTTTATACTATAATTATATTACTGACTCTTCCGGTTCCTGCATTCAGACATTTGCATTTGACCTCAAGCAAAAGGTCCATGTAATACCCATGTACTACCGTTTAAACATTTAGAGTGGGTTAAGATTATTTTAGTGTTCTTAAAAGAAGTCTCTTATGCGCAACTGAGACTAACTTTATTTGATCAAAAAATACAGTAAAAGTAGTAATATTATGAAATATTATTACAATTTAATATATGTTTTCTATTTGAAAATATTTTAAAATGTGAAGCAAAGCTGAATTTTCAGCATCATTACTCCAGTCTTCAGTGTCACATGATCCTTCAGAAATCATTCTAATATCTGCTGATTTGGTCCTCAAAAACCATTGAAACTGATTTTTTTTCTTTTCTTTTCAGGCTTCTTTGATGAATAGAAAGTTCAAAAGAACAGCATTTATTTGAAATGGAAATCTTTTGATCAGTTTATTACGTCCTTGCTGAATAATATTAATTTCTTTAAAAAAAAATCGTACTGATTTTAAACTGTATAATTTCATAAGGAGCGATTGTTCTGTTGAGGACATGCTGTATGTGTCTCATTGTGCATGGATATATTTTCAGGAGGAGAGGTCTGTGTTTACCACCCTCTGGATTATGATCTTTCTCGCTGGCAACATTGTGTATGTGTATTACACATTCAGTGCAGAGGAACTTCACAACAGGTACTGTACTGTTCATTCGTTTCAATCACCATCATAACTGATTATATGTGTCAAACATTCATCTGTTTTTATGTTATCTTGGATGTTCTAAGGACATTGTTGTTGTTGTTGTTGTTTTTGCCTTATTCATTTGAAAAATTTCATTTACTCCATGTTTTCATTTTGCAGAGTGATCTCTCATTGTATGTTTGTGTTTATTAGCATTTGTGAGTATTTAGTTTCCCATCATTTTTCATTATTCACATTTGAATCATCTTTTAAATTAAAGCATTCACTGGTTTTCATTTTTAGTTTTTTTTTTTTTTGTGTTGTTATTTCATATACACTGCTGTTCAAAAGTTTGAGGTTGGATGCTTTTTTAGATGTTTTTGAAATAAATTTCTTATGCTCACCAAGGCTGCATTTATTTGATCAAAATACAGTAAAACAGCAACACTGTGAAATATTACTACAATTTAAAATAATACATTTCAATATGATTTTAAAAAAAGCTGAATTTCAGCATCATTACTCCAGTCTTCAGTGTCACATGATCCTTCAGAAATCATTCTAATATCTGCTGATTTGCAGCTGAGGAAACATTTATTTTTTAAGATTTATTTATTTTTTTTTCATTTGATGCCTTTATTTAAATAGGACAGTAGGTGGACAGGAAACTAAGTGGGAGAGAGAGAGAGAGAGAGGGGGATTGGCTCGGGAAAGGTCTGCCAGCAGGGACTCAAACTCGGGATGCCCGACAGGAAACATTTCTTATGATTATCAATGTTGATAACAGTTGTGCTGCTTAATACTTTTGTGTAAACTGTGATACTTTTTTTTTTTTTTCAAGATTCTTTCATGAATAGAAGGTTCAAAAGAACAGCATTTATTTTAAATCGAAATCCTTTGTAACATAAAAAATGTCTTTACTGTCACTTTTGATCAATTTAATGCATCCTTGATTAATAAATGTATTGATTTCTTTCAAAATAAACTTTTGAACAGTAATGTATCGTAAATAAATATTATAAATGTATATAATATTCTATCATTTGTATTTAAAATTCTATCATTAAATACAAATGATAGAATATTATATACATTTATAATATAAAATTCTATCATTTGTATTTAAGTTATATTATTATAAATGACTATAATAGAATAAATATAAAAAATAATATATGTATATTTTCCCCCCAGCCTTATTTTTGCGAAGCCAAACATCAACAGTTATGATTTCTTTGACCTGATCTGGGCTGTTGGAATAACAGATTTTGTGCTGAAATATTTCACCATCGAGCTTAAATGCCTCATTCTGTTCCTGCCTAAAATGATCCTCGCTTTCAAGTCCAGGGTAAGATGACAACTTTCCATGTTTTACATTACTACTATTTTAGTGTACCGTGTCAGAAAGTACAGTCCTACGGTAAATATCACTTGCATATTGGTCAATCGATATATAATTTTTACACTGAAAAAAAAAAAAAAATTTGGTGTAAGATTTACTGTGAAATAATTTTTACTTAGAAATTGCTAGTAAATTTCACAAATAATTACTGAAGAAGGTAACGAATTAAACATGACATTTAGACTGAAATAATACTTTAGTCTAAAACATGCTTAAATTTAATTTTTGTTTTATTTACAACTTTGAAGAATAGTTTTCTACAGTGTACTATCTGATGCTCATAATGATATTTAGAGAAGTGGCTGATATATATTTTAATTTTCCACAATAGTCTTGTGGTAAAATGCAGAAATGGTTTGTTGCGTACAAACAGAAACAGAACATATTCATGTCAGTTCTCTTTGATGAATGTTTGATTCTTCTGTATGTTTGTAATGCATTCCTTTTTTATGGTCTAATGGGCTTAAAATCAATCGTGAGTCAAATAACAGGGTTTCCGCGGGGTCTTAAAAAGTCTTAAATTTAGTTGTATCAAATTTAAGGCCTTAATTATGATTTCAAGGGGTCTTAAATTTGGGGACGGAAAGACCAGAATTGCGATATGGCTGAATGTGACGATTAAACTTCAAAAGGCTAACGTTATGATTTCATTGAATAAACACGAGCCCGGCACATTCAAAGTCCGGTGCTGCGCTGCTTTGTGTTTTGCTGTTACCGGGGAAACAGTTATATTTTTACCAAACGCTCCACCTGCTGGCAGAGAATGAATGAGCATTTTCAATAATGGTTGTTCAGAGTTCAGACCAATGTGAAAATCAACCCACGTTTTTACCCTGCAAACACGCGGAGCTTTAAATGTGAACTGGTGGATCGATAAGAAGACAATGCATTATAAAAATGTAAACATAGGGGTGTGTGATATGTAGATCTGTGAAAATATCGTAATTGTTGTTTTAATGATGTGCGATTTGATATTATGCGTATATCGCGAAAAGCAAACACAAAACACAACTACAGACTACAGAGTGCACACATACATTAGGTGATGAAGTCTAGTAGGTTAGACTAGTGCGCGTGCGCATTTAGTGCATGTTCTTTCACTGCATGAATCAGTCTATTAAAATGCATTTAGAATTATCACATAATTTAAGATATGGGGCAGAAAATGTATATATTTATATCATTTCAATATCACACGAAGAGTACAGTTTTTTTTTTTTCTCCAAAAGTAAGCATGATTACAAATGTGATATTAATTTTGTACAACTGTTCAATAAACAAGCAGTTAATATTAAGAGACTTACGTTTTAGACACCATTTCCTGTTTTTGGAAAATTCTCTATTTCTCCAACGAAAATAAGTTCAAACACAGCCACAGCACTGTTTTGCGTCTCTGAGGAACAGGACGCTGTTTTGTTCCTGAATGAATCAAGCGTTTAAATGATTCGGTTCAAACGCAATGACTCACTTATTAACAGTGACTTGCTTCCACCTACTGGCGGTTTTAATTCACATTTAAAGTACCTTTTCA